>NC_056562.1:25495579-25563131 GCF_013358625.1 Macadamia integrifolia
GAGAGAGAGAGAGAGAGAGAGAGAGAGAGAGAGAGAGAGAGAGAGAGAGAGAGAAAGGAAAGTGGATAAAATCGTGTGAGAATGAGAGGGAGAGAAAGAGTTTTAAGAAAAAAATGGAGAGAGAGAAAGAGTTTTAGTAAAAAAAGGAAACTGGATGAAATTAAAAAATAATGAACAAAAAGATTTGCCACTTTGTACTTTTATATAATACTAGTAAAATTTGCACGTGTGGCAAAACATATTTTTTAGTGTATATTTTTTGTTTTTTTTTTGTTTTTTGTATTTTTTTTAAACAAAAATTCATATTTATTGCAATTTCACTTATTTTAAATTTATGAACCAATTCATTGTATCAAGAGAAATGGTACCAAATTACTATCAATAAGGAGCATGAACATGCTGATAGGTAAACAAATGGTAAGAAGGAAAAATTGTCCAAAACTACTAGACATATGGTTGGCCCTCAAAAACTCAAAAGTAATAAAATCAATTGTAATCTTGTAATGAGGTTTAGGGATCTGATATGAAACAAAATCAAAATATGGAATGCATTCCTGTCTTTTAATTGAAGATCGTGTATCATTAGGAGAATGAAACAATTGGAGGAACTATGGTGCTTCACCCTTCGATATAGACCCGAAGTTGAAAATTTTCAATGAGCCATTCAAACTCCAATGGATAGTTGCCAAGGCACAAGGCATGTCTTGATGCCAAAGGTGACCAGGTGCCTTATATGGCACTTGCTTTGGGAACTTCCACCTCACCTATGCTTACCTTGCTACCATGACGACTATGCTCCAATGTGATGTGCAAATTGTTATTAAATAAGCACATATGGTCCTTGATCTATTACCTCTTATTGTACTCAAATCCAGCTTTGGGGGTGATAGAGCTTGTAGAAAAACTTCTGTGGCATCATAATGATGGGGATGAAAGTATCATTTGGTGGCATAGGATCAAACAAACTTGTCCTTAATGTTTTGGTAATAGGAATTGGAACATTTAGGAAAATAAATCAAGTTCAGATCAACAGATGTCTAAGAGATTTCGGGTGGAAGTCATTTTTCTGCTTAATAATGGCACTCTATGAACCCATTGGAGATACTGTGAAATGGCTGCCACAATTCAATAAGAAATATTAAAATTGCAGCCTATGATCGATGTATTACCTATCTTGGATTAATTTTGGGTTCAAGGAATCAAGATGAATTCCGCCGAAAAGTTAGCTATTGTCAAGAAAAACTAAGGATATTACTAAAATTAAAAGTTCAATATGAAGTCCTATGAAAAGAAGAGGGGAAATGTGAAATATTTTTCTCACCTTAATTATTGGCACTTGATGAATAAATACTTCCCCTCCTCCATGAAACCAAGTGATAGAAAATTATTAGCTAAGCTTCCTTGATCGTATTAAATGAAACTCAAAGGTAAAGTAAGAGAAGACAATAAAAGAATGAAAATCGCTCAGTATCTCAATCAAAATATTCAAATCAAAATGAAGAACAAAGCATTTGCAAGATTGAATCAATCAAAGATAATCATTGAGCACACAAATACTGATATTTGAATCAACTGGATGCAACGCTGATTCAAAGAGAGAAAATAGTGGAAACAGATCAAACCAGGAAATAGAAAAATGGAGAGAACCCATAGAACTAACTTAGAAAAGCATGCATACTTTTTTAAAATAACTATTTCTTCCAGACTGTCATGCATAAGAGGTCTCGTTGGGGAGATCTAAGGAGGTTCTTATTGCAAAAGGAAGGAGAAAAAGATGGAAAGAAAGTAGGTTTCCTATTAGTAAAAGAAGGAGAGATGCATTGGAGATAGGGAATCTATATAGAAAGAAATGTTTTCTATTGGAGAGATATGAGAAAGATGTAAAGAATGAAAAGAGAGAATAGGTTTCCTATTGGTAAGGTGGGAGAGAGACGAATTAGAAAGAGTGAAATTGATTTAGAAGGAGAGAGGAGGGGGAGATAGGATAGAATCCAAGGAGTTTCTTATTGGTAAGAGAGTAAAGTGAGAGATAGAAGGGGAAATAAGAATAATAGGATATAATCTAAAGAGTTTCCTATTGGTAGAAGAGTTAATTATAGAAGAAAACGAAAGTGGAGAGAGAGAAGGGGACGTGAGAGTGAAATTGATTTAGAAGGAGAGAGGAGGGGGAGATAGGATAAAATCCAAGAAGTTTCTTATTGGTAAGAGAGTAAAGTGATAGAGAGGGGGAAATAGGAATAATAGGATAGAATCGAAAGAGTGTTTCCTATTGATAAGAGAGTTAATTATGGGAGAAAACGAAAGTGGAGAGAGAGAAGGAGACGTGAGAGTGAAATAGAGGAATATAGATCAGACCAGGAAGTAAAAAAACCGAAAACCCATAGAACAAACCTAGAAAAGCATGCATTCTTTTTTAAAATAACTATGATTATAAGAGGTTTTGGTGGGGAGATCTAAAAGATTTGCCACTTGTGTTTTAGTATAATAGTATGATATATATATATATATATATAGGATTTTAAATTAAAATAAAAATTAATAATTAAATATAAAATAATTTGAAAAACTAATGATATAATAATCACATAAAGTAATGATTATAAAAATTTCTTTTTAAATTTGAAGTCAATTTGACTGTTGTATTCTTTTAAGGCTAAGCTTCCCTAAAGTAATTGGGTGCTCCCATCATACTGATTTCGTAGGACTCTACGGGTAAGGGAGGGGAAATTGAGTCTTCTCAAACCTTGGGGTCCTTGCTGCTCACAACTTTTCAGATGGGTAACTAGAAATTTGTACTTAAACAGTATTTGGGGCTGGGTGCTCGCATTTCATTTTACAGTGGGGGTGTATTTCACTTTTCTTCAAGTTTAGCCTAAGGAATACTGCATTTTCTTTTTTTGGGTTTTAGGGGGTAGGGAGGGATTGGGGTTGTTTGATATTTGAGCAAAGAAGTAGAAGGGGAAATGAACTCTCAGAGGAGCCGAACTCATATTATTCCATACAGCCACCATAAGGTAAGATACAACCAGAGGTGCTATTATATCTATATATCACTACTGATCACAAAACATTGAAGCTCCCACTTCCACTAATGGGGCTTAGCACTGCAACCTCAACATATTTATTCATCTTCTTCCATCTTCAAGCCATCAGCTCACCTCACCCTGCAAACATAACAAAAAACCCATTTGTCAGCTTTAAATTAGTAGTAACCCATTCCCAAATTCTCTAATTTAAGAGTTCTATGATTACCATTTTCCACCCAATTAAGCATCAATAATTCATAAGTTAGAGAGAGAGAGAGAGAGAGAGAGGGTATACGTGGAGCAGTCGATGGTGGGGCTGATCTTGTAGGGAAGGTTGACACCACATTTGCCAGGGAGACCACCAGCATAGGCGGCGTTGATGCCGGAAATGGTATTGTAGGCGTTTTTGAGGCAACCACAAGCGGTCTGACGGTCAGGAGTGGTTTTAACGGCGGCGTTGAGGGATTTCACAGCACTGCAGCAAGTCCCAGGCACCGCGCCACCAGTGCGAAGGTAAGTGAGGCATGGAGACAACTGGGACACCACCTGCCCACATGTGATGGCATCTACGGCATGAGGAGCTGCCACAACCATACAGGCCAGAACAAGGCACACAAGCTTCATAACACCGGAATTGTCCATAGCTAACACACTTGCTCAGCTCTAACCCACTCTTTTACTTTAGTCTTTAATCTTTGTAGGATGCAATGGAGAACTCCTCCATTGGTGTTTGTTTATATAGAGAAGGGTGTAGAGAGTGTGGGTTAAGGAGTAAGGAAGTATGGGTCTCCTAACGTCTGTCATAGGTGATGGTGTGTAGTTGGGCTAAGTAACCGAATGCTTTCAATGCTTGGTACGTGGTTTTGCGAAGTATAATCTCTAAAATTGGGAAGATGCAACTATCTTGTTTTAATTAACTTGTGTGGGTGAATTGCCTTTGTTAAGATTAAACAAACGTGTAGGCAAACAGGTCATTTTGAAAAGCTCGGCTCACCTAGACGTAGATATATGACTTACACCTGTTGAAAAAGGCTAGATCCTCTCACATGGGATTCCATTGTCAATGGATATCGTGTTATCAGCCAATGATTCATTAATTGTTTAGTTTTGGGGTTTGGATACCTTTTGAACAGTGGGATTCCATACAAAATGATAATTCATCGAAAAATATTTGGTTGTTGCCTGGTTGCAATCAAGTAGCAAGGCTCATGGTGGGATTCCATACAAAAGGGTAATTCATCGAAAAATATTTGGTTGTTGCCTGGTTGCAATCAAGTAGCAAGGGTCATGGTGGGATTCCATACAAAAGGGTAATTCATCGAAAAATATTTGGTTGTTGCCTGGCTGCAATCAAGTAGCAAGGGTCCTACTGATAAGCCAATAAAATGAAATAATTCATTTTCTCTTTGCAATTACTTAGCTACAACCCTAGCAACAGCTAAATTTTGTCCTCCTCATCTCTCAACGTTGGGGGTTAATCCAGCCTAAGATGCCTACAACCAAATGTGTCAATCAACATGGTTTTAATTCAAGGCAAGAGACAGAAAAGAGAAACTACATAGATTCGATTCGATTTTGGTATGATTTTTTATGTGTTCATAAACCATATGCTAAATATAATATGGAAAAAGGACAAAAATACCATTGAGTTATCCAGGAATTGGGTATGCTAGCGAATGTAGACCGTTGGATTAAATAGATTATATCAATACCATAGTTAGCAAATTCGGATTCGGGAATTATTTGGGCGGAGAATTATTCAGAATAATTCGATTGATTAATTTAAAGATTCGGTCAAAAAAGCGGTAAAAAAAGCTTATTGGTTTTTTTTTTTTTGGCTTTTTTTTTTAAATACTGTTTAAGTGGACCGAATAATTCGGTTTAATCCGGTTCGGTCCGAATTATTCGCGTTTTATATTCACTTTTGAAAAAATCGTGAATTTTACCGAATTTTATTTTTAATTCGGATTCGGTCAGAATTTTTGGTAAAATTCGAAAAATTTTGGTTCGGCCGAATAATTCGTGAATTATTCGGCCGAATATAACACTGATCAATACCGTTGGGTATTTGTTGTCTTACATAACCTACCCAGCCCCCGACGCTCTACCGTCACTCTTATTCTTCCTCACTATCTCCGGCAAAACAATGGGCGGCCG
This sequence comes from Macadamia integrifolia, assembly GCF_013358625.1. NCBI lineage: Eukaryota > Viridiplantae > Streptophyta > Magnoliopsida > Proteales > Proteaceae > Macadamia > Macadamia integrifolia. The sequence continues at coordinate 25,500,763 of NC_056562.1, forward strand.
CTATATCATCTGTTTGGCCAAAACCAAGCAAGTGGACAATTGATTTAGAAGAACATGAAGATGATCTTCTCCAACATCAATTGCAACAATGGAAAGATGACATCGAAAGAAAGAACACCCATTTCGATTTCCCATCCCTCACAGCCGCAGCTGCTGCCTCCCCCAAGTCCAAGAAGAAGAAGAAGAAAGCTCGAACTTTCTCACTTGTCGAATTCAATGTAGGGAAGTCGGTGGGGGCCGGAACCAGCAAAGCAGTGCAAAACCCCTGACTCACTACCGACGAGCTTCTCATTCTCCCCATTGGACCCTGGGAGCGCCTCGCAGAGGAGCTCACTACCGACAAGCTTCTCGTTCTCCCCACCGGACCCCGCGAGTGCACTGCATAGGAGCTCAAACATTCTCGCAATGGCTTCCATTCGTATGGCCTTAACGATAACGCATGCCGTAACAGGTATTCATCAATAAGAAAAATTGAATCCATCTACGTACAACATTAACGATATTGATTTGGGCTCCGTGATGTGGACGAGGAACTCCAGGTTGGGGGAGTGGAGCTCGACCTTGTCTGCTTCTCTTTCTTCCATGATCAGCTTAAATTCCTTCCACATCCTAATTAGAAAATTCCGAAAGGAAAAATAAACCAGCCGATATTCCGAAAATCCTCTTTCATCAACCATTAACCTAATTACCATCTCAAAATTCGCATAAACAAGAGCCCTATGCATCTAAAATGAAAGGGATCTCCAATTCAAAAATAAATAATAAGGGTTTTAATTCTTGTACATCAACCGAGATCTTCTTAGATCTACCATCTCAAAAGGTACAAATGAAAAAACAAATTGAAAATTAACAAACAAAAAATGGAAAATGGTGGAATTGGGGTGGCAGTGGTGTAATACCCTACTTCTTAAACCCGGTCTAATTACACAGTTGACCCGGTTTAACTATGCAGGACCCGAACAGGAGAGAGTCAGAGCGGGCTCCTTATGGACTATGATGGCAAGGGTGACCTGAAACACCGATTGGCCCGACAAGTCCGAGCCAGTGCCAGAAGAGACGGGAGTACCCAAGCCCTGTACATGCACCTACCATAAGGTCATGTACGGATAAAGCAGGTATCGTAGCCGTATATTAAGGTATATTCGTATACTACATCGTATGCCAGGGGTGGGGTTCGCGCCGAGGCCCGAACTCTGTCAAAATCCCAAGTTTTGGCCCTCAGGTGGGCGGACAGGTGGGCGCACCCACCCACCTGAGTGACCCATCCATGTGAACTATTTAGTTATTTGAGAAGTATATATATATATATAGCATTTATGATTTTCCTTTCTTTTCATTTATGACACTCGTACGTTGGTGAGGATAGTAAAGAGGAGAGAGAAAAGAAAAGGAAGAAGAAAGGAAGAGAAGGAAGAGGAAGAAGAGAAGGATTTCAGCGGCGCCGAAGCTTGATCTTCCTATTCCGGCGCCGGAAGAGTGATTTTCAACTCTAGATCTACATTTAGAGGTCAGCAAAGTTGGGTTCCTTGAACATTCACCATACCCAAGCATAAACCCTTGATTCGAGTATGGTTTCTTGAGATCTTGTAAATCCCCTTTGAAATGATGAATCTAAGGTTTAATAGATGATTTACGTGTTGATCTTGAAGGATTTGAAGAGGTATTGACAAGGTTGGAGAAGCATTGTGGGTTTGAAGTGATTTGAGGGTTTGAAGGTGTTCTTGAGCAAAGAAGGTAAGATGGTTTTCCATCACTTGAATCTAACCTGGATCTAGGTTAGAACCATCCTATAAGACATTGAAAGTGTGAAGAATGAGTTGGGAAAAGCCTCATTTGAATCCCCAAAGAATGGAGGAAGTTGGGAAGAAACAGCAGTTTTCCCGCCAAGACCGGTGGGTAGGACCGGTGGGCCATCTGGCCCGCCTGTGAGCACCCGCCTGAGAGGGCAGGGCCTTCGGGCACAACCGGCGGGCTAATCGGCGAGCCACCCTGCCTATCGGCCTTAGCAGGGCCGCCTGGCCCAACCGACGAGCCAGACCGATGGGCCAACCAGCGGGCCAACCTACCCGCCGGTCCAAACCGGTGGGCCAGACAGGTGGGCTGTCTGACCCACCTGGGAGGCCCCGAATGTGATTTTTACGTCCGATTGGACCCAAATCGGACGTGCGACCTTCTTTTAACGTTCTAAACATGATTTTTTCAATAGATCTCGTTAATTTTGATTCCAAAATGGTGAAGTACTAACCCCACTCAATCATTTTAGGTTCACCAAATCCTACGCTTCTCACATCGGATCTCACCCGTACCGAACGGGAATCCTTGTACACTACGGGTAAGTGGGGAGAGGACGTTTAGCCTTTATTCAAGGCATTGTTTGGCATTCATTTAATTGTATCTAGTCCAGTCATGCCATCATGAATATGCTATGTAGATTAGTCATCCTCCCATTGTTATGCATGTGTGCTATGTTTACTTTCTAAATGCCAAGTGATGAGATGCTTATGTGATGAATGTTGACATCATTGTGCACAATGCATTAATAGACTAGATGCCGTAGTCGGCTTGGAAACGAGTGCATTGGTGGCCCATGGTATGGGACGCGGAGGTACTATGCAATCGTACTATTGTCATGTAGGAGCATGCGGTTTAGGATTTCACCTTCCCGTGCTACGACCCTTCTCAGCAGGGGTTAAGGTGTTGGGTTACCATTTGGGGGGAAGCAGTGGTCACGATTGTCGGGTCACTGTGGCGGTTAGACATAACGCCCGGCGGGTCAATAGGACAGTCGGCAACCCCGGTGTTACATTCAAGAGGGCCAATCGTACTGCGTTTAAATTGCTGGAGTCAGCACCTTTAATTTCAGTTATTTACTTTTCTGTTGAGAGCTGGTGGACGGCATTGTTTTTACTTTTCCGAGTACTCACGGTGGGCCTTCTCCGACAGCCCTATGGGGGTATCGCTGGACGGAGTTCGCCACTCGTACCCGGAGTATACGTGCACTGTGGCTGTAGTAGCACTAAACCAAAGACTTATTAATGTTGCTTAGGTGGATGTGATTTAAAAATGTATTGCATGGCATGTAGTGCATATGATTGTGTTTTGATGTGTGGACTGCTGTGTGGTCCATCTTACCACTTACTGAGCTAGTGAGCTCATCCCACGGGTAACCCCCCCATTTTTAGATGATTTTGCAGGTCATACATCTGAGGAGCACGGGGTGGGTCCCACAGTCGAGTTTCTTGAAGAGGACTAGTGGGCCCCTGAAGAGTTAGAGCACGGCATTGACTGCTCGTGCGAGAGTTGTGCTGCGGGACCGCAGTTCTGATGCCGAGCTGTGCTCCACTTCTGAGGCCGAGCTGAGCTCTACCATGTGATGCCGAGCTGGGCTCAACCCTTGATGCCGAGCTGAGCTCCAGCCTTTGATACCGAGCCAAGCTGTGTACTTTGATTATTTTGATGGTTTCCTTTATGTACTTGATATGTGAATTGTATTTTTATTGTGTAAATATCATGCCTTCGGACCCACATGTATATAACTATTGTATCACAATTCGGGTATCAAGTAGTATGGGATTATTCACAGGTAAAACTTAGTCTTCCGCTGATCTGATGAGCTTGTATTAGTTGTGTGTATGCTGTGGTGGAATACAGTATCAGATGATCCTGGTAGGTTTGGGTTAACCGGTGTTAACCCGATCACTGCCCCGGTTCAGTGAGATCGGGGTGTGACAACGGTGGTATCAGAGAGTGATGCTCTGTTCCACTCACAGCATACCATTAGAATCTCGTAGACTCTATAATAGGGAAATGGGGTTGGGTTGATGTAAAAGCTTTAAGGAGTTAAAAGCCGAAGAAAAAAAGTATAAAAAGAGTTGCATTTAGGGATTGCATTCATGGCATACGTGAGTGTAGATAAAAGGTAATTAAGTTGGTGATATAACCTATCGCGTACTAGTTTGACGAAATTTCGACAGCATAACGGCGTAAAATGGGATTTCCAAAAATTTTACACATAACACTTGATAAACAACATATTCAATACGACAAAGATAAACAAATAACAAGAACCATGACAACCAAACTACACAAGAACTCAACAAATAAATGCACCACAGAGAAAAATCACTATCAAAAGATATTATTCCATAAATGAGTCCAGTTATAGTATAAATACAAGGAATGAGAAGAAATGAAATATACAACAAGGTCTACAAAAAGGAAAAATAGATAAACAGCTGGTGTGGGCGAGCTAAGCCCTCACTGGTCATCGTCGTCATCATCGATGATCACCACATTCGCCGGAGGCCTAGAGTTGACGTCGAGGCGGTGGTCGTAATAGTCAAACCTCGCGTTCACCAGCCGTACCACCCTCCGTAGTCGGCCAAAGTCGACGGACATGGCATTAGCCGTGGTGCTCAAGTCCTGGCCCAGCTGGAGAAAGGAGTTCTCCAAAGTAGCCTGCCTCTCCAGGATGCGTTCCTCCCTGGAGGCACTCTCGTCTATCCATCTCAGTAACTGAACTTGGCCATCCTGCAAGGCCCGCATGGTGGACATCATGCCCTCGAAGTCGTATGCACCACTCCCAGGTGGTGGGGCTCTATGCGGTGAGGCTGCAGCTCTGGAGGAACTAGGATCGGGGCCTCTCGACTCCTGAGGCACCTCCTCAGGGATGCCATCACCCACCAGATCATCCTCCTCGTCCTGAGGAACGTAGTCTTCATCCTCCTCGCTGGACTCCTCCTCCATGTGGACATCCTCCATAGGGGCAGCCCTCCTACCCCTACCTCTCTGAGCTCCTGCTCTCGGAGGTGTATCCATGAGGGTATGGAGACCCATCCTCAGGAGGTTACTCCTGTCGAACCTATTAGCCGGAGTCTTCCCCTCCTCGCCGCTCAAGTCCACCCCGAAGAACTCGAAGATCCTAGTGAGGATCCTACCATAGGGGAATCCTCCATCCTCAGGGTGGGAAGTGTGGTGCTCCATCGTCCAGAGAATGATGTACGGAAGGCACAAGTGCTCGACACCTCCCTCTGCGGCCGTGTAGATGCAGAATGCGATGAAGGCTGCCATGAAACCCACCTGGTTCCGGTGACCTCCTCTGGGGAGCAAGTTGAACTGGACCAACCGGGAAAATAGGCGAACCTCGGGGTAGAAGGACGTCTCGGACTTCAGACGGGTGCTGCTGCCGCAGATGGTCTCGTAGATGAAGGCCGACGTCTCCAAGCTCATGAATGGTCCCAGAGGCTTACTCCTGGGAGGACTATAGTATCGGTGCCCAGCTGTCGATATGCCCAAGATGCTGGCCAAGGTATCCACAGTCAGCTGGATGTCGACCCCCTTCACCAAGCTGACTATGGTGAACTCCCCGTATCGATAAGATACCTCCAAGTTGCAGTAGAACCGACAGACTAGCTGCTCGTAGCATGGACGGTCTACGTGGAGGATAGACTCCCAGCCCAGTGCTGAGAACCTCTCCTGAAGACAAGCCTTGTGGAAGTCGTTGACTACCACGATCTTCTCCATCATCATTGACCTCTTCAGGAAAATCGGCCAGTTGGCTACTGCCTCTGCACTAAGGAAGAGCTCCTCATCATAGTCTGTAGGGTCAGACCGGGCAGGTCCGGGTCTCCCTGTGCAGGGAGCTAAAGAGCTGGTTTCCGCACTCTTCCGCTTAGAAGCGGTGGTCTTACGTCGAACGCCAGAGGAAAAGGGTCCCTTGCCGGTGCGAGATGACATCCTGGCAAGAAGAAAAGAAAGTGGGGTGAGTAAAGAAAGGAAAATGACAGCAGTAAAAGGGAAACCCAAAACCCAAATTCTCGTAAAATGGAAACGGTGACAAGCTATAAATGATAGGGAACCTATGGACATGATGCACGGTAAGTGACAAAGGGGAAACATGCTAAAACAGAAAAATGACAGCAAATAGCATATTTAACATGAGGGGATTCGATTCCAATGCGCAAATTCGAACACAATGGAGTACAACTTGAAACCATAGGTCTAAGACGAAACGCATTGATAGCGGGATCATGAAAGTACAAAAACATACCCAAATAGACTATGGAGGTCCACGAATACAAGTATGTGATGAAGATCAAGGAAACCAATACAAAAGAGGGGTTTTTCATGGGAATACATGGGGATTCCAAGCATAATGGACAATTCATGAAATCTATAGCATGTTAAGCACAAATCAAGTGTAATGCATCATAAAGGAATCATCAATTGGATAAAAGGAGCGAGAATTGAAGAAATCCCCAAATTTGGAAACCTAGGGCACGAATTGGGGTTTTTCTCCAAATGAAGAGATAAAATCCTAATAAACTACAAATGACCAAAATGGAAACCTCACAATCACATGGAAATGTTATTCTATGGAAAAAAATGTGGAAAGAAAGCCTAGATTAAAGCCTACACATGCATTTCTACCCCTAAGTGAAAATTCTGAGAAAGGAGAAGAAGAAACTTACTTAAAAGAGGGAGAGTTGAATCTTCTCAAAAGCGCCGAGTTGATGAGTAAAGTCGCGAGTAGAAGCGCCGAGGAGACCTCCAAGATCGCTCAAGGAAGAGAGGGAGAGAGAGAAAGGAGTTGGGGAAGAGATAAGATAGAATAGGGTCTGTAGGGCCCTGTTCGTGTTTTTACTCGGGTAGGACCTGCGGGCCAGATCGACGGGCCCCTACCCACCGGTGCAGCCCACCGGTGCAGCCCACCGGTTGTGAAAATTGGAAAAATTTTGAAATTTTTTTTCTCTCCTCCTAGCATGATTATATTGATTCTTATTATTGATATTATTCCTATATTAATGTGTTATGGTCAAGTTGAACCATTGACACACCTGTTGGGGCATTGGCCCTGTATCTTGGAATTAAGTTGCGGTAAATTGCAGGCTATCATACACTACAACACCTTATGTGATGGCATAAAATTGTGTGCCGAAATCAATTCTACGATGTTTAACCAATATGATGTGTGATATGTTCCAGGTACAGGGATACGATGGTACGTACTAGATCCGGTAGCAAGGCCCGAGGTACCTCACGGGGTCCTCGTCCGGTCGATTGACCACAAGATCCCAGGAGGTCCCACTTTGTGAGGCAAACCTCACCTACACTACCTCTAGAGACCCTTGGTCAGGGTGGGGCACATGGGGACCCACCTATGACTACACTCCCTGACCCTCCACCGATCATTACACCAGGAGATGTGGCTACCATAATTCAGCAGTCACAACAGGCTTTTCAGCAACAAATGCTTCAACAACAGCAAACATTTATGACTGCTATTCAACAATAGTTGGACTTTTTTCAACCGGGTCAGCCTTCCCGGGTACTCACTCCATAGGACCCGCTTGTAGGGTCGGGAACGGGACCACAAGTGGGGGGTACACCTCCAATCCCACCATTCAGTGTTCCTCAGTATGGGATGCCTCCTCCATACTCCTACTATCCTGCTTATGCTCCTAACTTCCCGGCGACGAATAATACGTCAAGGGTAGTGGAGTCATTCAAGAGGAACTTACCACCTGTATTCTCTAAGGTGGGGAGTGATCCTCTGGAATCGGACCAATGGATCCAAGAATTAGAGAAAATATTTGAGGTGCTTGAGTGCACGGAGGCACAGAAACTCATTTGTGCTGGGTTGCAACTCAAGAAAGAGGCAAATTCTTGGTGGCAAGCCTCCAAGCCTATATTGATGGCTGCCCATCCAGAACACACTTGGGAACAGTTCAAGGAGTTGTTCTTAGACAACCATTATCTGTGCAGCTTCAGAGACCATAAAGAGACTGAGTTCATGGCCTTAACTCAAGGAGGTAAGACAGTCCTTAAGTACCAACAACAATTCGAGAGTTTGTTCCATTTTGCCCCAAGGCATATGAGGACAGCTGAAGAGAAGGCAGAGAGGTTCCTAAAAGGCCTAAAAGCATCTATTGGGTCTGTACTTGAGGTCTTGGATTTGACCGAATATGGCCAGATTGTGCAGAAGGCCAAGACCATGGAGGATAAGAAAAAGGGAGAACAGTCCCTCACCCCTGGACTGTGGAAGAGAACAAACCCATTTCTGGATATGGGAAATTCCTCCAAAGCATACCGCGGATCGTACAGTTCTGAGCCTATGTATAGGCAGCCCTATAGGCCATCTGGCTACCCTCCTAGACCAGTTGGTGGTTCAGGTTCCACCTCTTTCCGCCCAAACACTAGTGTGGCACCTACAGCTCCAAGGCCACCTCGACCTCCATCTGCAACGGGTCAAGTGCAGAGGGGCCCGACTCCAGTTCCGACGTCTCAGATTCGTTGCTTCGACTATCATTCTTATGGGCATTATGTAAAAGACTGTCGGGCCAAACTAGCCTTACCCTCCAGTCAGCCCTCTACGATCCGACCTCCCTTAGCTCAGGGGAATCAACCGCAGGGAAGGATGTATACTCTATCAGCCGAGGAAGCTGAGGCCAGTGTAGAAGTAGTAGCAGGTACATTTTAAATTAAGAAATTCATTATGTTAAATATTGATGACTTGCTGAAATTATATGCATTGTTACACTAGGTATCCTACCCATATCAGGCATACCAGCCTATGTTTTATTCGATTCAGGAGCTACTCATTCATTCGTATCTAAGAGATTTGCAGAGAAACTTGGGATGCCACCCAGGATCCTAGATCATGGAATGATTGTTAGTATGCCTACGGGTAAAGTTACTCAGTTGAAGGAGGTATATGGGCCATGCCCAGTGGAAATTAGTGGAAAGAAGTTTGAGGCACAACTCATCAAGTTCAATATGCAGAATTTTGATGTTATACTGGGTATGGATTGGTTGTCGGCTCATCGGGCTAATGTGATGTGTGCTGAAAAGCTGATTAGGGTGATAGATGACGAAGGGAAAGAATTGGTATACCGAACAGATAAAATGAAACGGGTGAGGAAGGTCCTTGTCTCTGCCCTTCAAGCGGTAAAGTTGCTAGAAAGTGGATGTCAGGGTTACTTAGCATCAGTACTTGATATTGATGCAAGGATTACACCTCTAGAAGAGGTAAAGGTGGCTAAAGAGTTTCTCGACATTTTCCCAGATGATCTGATGCATTTACCACCTGATAAAGAGTTGGAGTTTGCCATAGATTTGACTCCTAGAGCAGCTCCAGTATCTAAGGCTCCATACAGGATGGCACCAGCTGAATTGAAGGAGTTGCAGATGCAGTTGCAGGAATTATTGGAAAAGGGGTTTATTCGCCCAAGTGTTTCACCTTGGGGTGCCCCAGTGTTGTAAGAAGAAAGATGGCAGCTTGCGTATGTGCATCGATTGCTGGGAATTAAATAAGCTAACAATTAAGAACCGGTATCCATTGCCACTCATTGATGATCTATTTGACCAGTTGCAGGGAGCCAGAGTATTTTTAAAGATAGACCTTCGGTTCGGCTATTATCAGCTCAAGATAAAGAGCAGTGATATACCCAAAACAGCATATAGGACTCGATACGGTCACTATGAGTTCCTAGTGTTATCTTTTGGGTTAACCAATGCACCGGCAACATTCATGGATCTAATGAATCGAGTATTTTAGGATGTGCTCGATAAATGGGTAATTGTTTTTATTGATGACATCTTGATCTACTCCAAGACCGAAGAGGAGCACACTCAACACTTGAGAATAGTGTTATAGAGGTTGAGAGAACAACAGTTGTTTGCCAAGTACAGCAAGTGTGAATTCTGGCTTGCATCTGCCACTACATTTGCCTTGCCAGGATGATACTGAATGTCGCAGTCATAATCCTTCATGAGCTCAAGCCATATCCTCTGTCTCATATTCAGATCCTTCTGGGTGAAGAAGTACTTCAGGCTTTTGTGATCACTGTATATCTCACACTTCTCCCCATACAAATAATGTCGCAAAATCTTAAGGGCAAAAATGACTGCAACTAGTTCTAAATCATGAGTGGGGTATTTCTTCTCATACTCCTTTAGTTGTCGAGATGCATACGCTATTACTTTACCGCGTTGTATGAGAACGCAACCCAAACCAACTTTGGAAGCATCAGTGTAGACTGTCATTCCACCTGTGCCTTCAGGGATGGTCAACACAGGGGCCGACACTAACCTCTTCTTCAATTCCTGGAAACTCTTCTCACATTCCTCTGCCTAGTCGAATTTCACACCCTTTTTGGTTAATTTAGTCATTGGTGCTGAGATTCGGGCAAAATTTTCAATGAAATGCCGGTAGTATCCAGCCAAACCCAAGACGCTTCTAATTTCGGTGACATTCTTGGGGCTTTCCTATTCCACTACTGGTTTCACCTTATCGGGATCTACCTCGATTCCAGCCTTAGACACTACGTGCCCCAGGAATCCTTGGATGAAACCCTCTTATATGAAGGGGCAACCTTAGAGCTCGAACCTTAACTAGAAAACCTTAAATGGTTGACTATGTCCTTGACGGCTCTACAGGTGCATCCGGCAATTAGGCAAGAGGTAATAATGAAGCAACCTTTGGATCCTGAATTGCAGCGGATCAGAGTTAAGGTTCAAGGTCAAACAATAAACGACCCAGATTTTGCTTTAGCCAGTGATGGGGCATTGATGTTTCGAGACAGATTGTGTGTACCCGATGATTTGGATATACAAGACAAGATAGTGCGAGAAGCACATAGCTCCGAGTACTCACTTCACCCAGGAAGTACCAAGATGTACAAAGACCTCAAACAAAGATACTGGTGGCCAAACATGAAAGTCACCATAGCTCTGTATGTGGCGACTTGTCTTACCTGCCAGAAAGTAAAAGCTGAGAGGCATCAATCTTATGGTACTCTTCAGCCACTCCCAATACCAGAATGGAAGTGGGAAAGGATTACAATGGACTTCGTCACCGGGCTACCAAGTACACCTAAGGGAATGGACGCGATATGGGTGATCGTGGATTGGCTTACCAAGACTACTTATTTCATTCCCATCAAGACCAAGTTCTCCATGGCCAAACTAGCACAACTTTACATGGACAACATAGTGCGCTTACATGGAGTGCCAATGAGCATTGTTTCAGATAGGGACGCAAGGTTCACTTCTAGATTTTGAAAAAGCTTATAGAGTGCCTTGGGATCACAATTGAATTTGAGTATTGCTTTTCACCCACAGAAGGATGGTCAGTCGGAGCGAACCATACAGATATTAGAGGACATGCTCAGGGCATGTACAATGGAGATGAGTGGCAGTTGGGAAGAATATATACCTCTTATGGAGTTTGCATATAACAACAGTTACCAAGCTACAATTGGGATGGCTCCGTATGAGGTGCTATATGGCAGAAAGTACAGAACTCCTTTGTATTAGGATGAGGTAGGTGAACGTCGAATGTTAGGAACTGAGATGATACAGATGACTTGTGACAAAGTCGACGTTATTAGAGAACGGATTAAAGCAGCTCAGTCCCGTCAAAAGTGCTATGCGGACACCCACAGAAAAGACATTGAATTTCAGCCAGGAGAAAAAGTATTTCTCAAGATCTCTCCTACTAAAGGGTTGCAAAGGTTTCACAGAAAGGGGAAATTGAGCCCAAGATACATTGGACCATTTGAGATCTTAGCCCGGGTTGGCTCAGTAGCCTACATGCTTGCTCTGCCACCTTCACTTGGGGATGTTCATAATGTATTCCATGTATCCATGCTGAAGCGATATGTTCATGACCCCTCTCATGTATTACCCGTGGAGCCAGAATACCTTGAAGCTGACATGACCTATATAGAACAGCCAGCTGAAATTTTGGACCGAAAGGTGAAAACCCTTCGCAACCGCTCCATTTCCTATGTAAAGGTGCGATGGGCTAATCATTCACTTGAAGAGGCATCTTAGGAGAAAGAGGATGAAATGCGAGCCAAGTACCCTCATCTTTTTTATCAACCAGGTACACAATTTCGAGGACGAAATTTTTCAGAAGGGGGGGTAAATGTAATATCCTACTTCTTAAACCCGATCTGATTATACGGTTGACCCGATTTAACTATGCAGGACCAGAACCGAAGAGAGTTAGAGCGGGCTCCTTATGGTCTATGATGACAAGGGTGACCTTAAACACTGGCTGGCCCGACAAGTCTGAGCCAATGCCAGAAGAGACGGGAATACCCAAGCCGTGTACATGCACCTATCATAAGGCCATGTACGGATAAAGCAGGTATGTAGCCGTATGTTAAGGTGCATACGTATATTACATCGTATGCCAGGGGTGGGGTTCGCGCCGAGGCCCGAACTCTGTCAAAATCCCAAGTTTTGGCCCTCAGGTGGGCGGACAGGTGGGCGCACCCACCCACCTGAGTGACCCATCCATGTGCACTATTTAGTTATTTAGGAAGTATATATATAGCATTTATGATTTTCTTTTCTTTTCATTTATGACACCCGTACGTTGGTGAGGATAGTAAAGAGGAGAGAGAAAAGAAAAGGAAGAAGAAGGGAAGAAGAAGGGAAGAGAAGGAAGAGGAAGAAGAGAAGGATTTCAGCGGCGCCGAAGCTTGATCTTCCCATTCCGGCGCCGGAAGAGTGATCTTCAACTCTAGATCTACATTTGGAGGTAAGCAAAGTTGGGTTCCTTAAACATTCACCATACCCAAGCTTAAACCCTTGATTCGAGTAGGGTTTCTTGAGATCTTGTAAATCCCCTTTGAAATGATGAATCTAAGGTTTAATGGATGATTTATGTGTTGATCTTGAAGGATTTGAAGAGGTATTGACAAGGTGGAAGAAGTATTGTGGGTTTGAAGTGATTTAGAGGGTTTGAAGTTGTTCTTGAGCAAAGGAGGTAAGATAGTTTCCCATCACTTGAATCTAACCTAGATCTAGGTTAGAGCCATCCTATAAGACTTGAAAGTGTGAAGAATGGGTTGTGATAAGCCCCCATTTGAATCCCCAAAGAATGGAGGAATTTGGGAAGAAACAGCAGTTTTCCCGCCAAGAATGGTGGGTAGGACCTGTGGGCCATCTGACCTGCCTATGAGCACCCACCTGAGAGGGCAGGGCCTTCGGGCATAACCGGCGGGCCCAACCGACGGGCTAACTGATGGGCCACCTTGCCCGCCGGTCTTAGTAGGGCCCCCTGGCCCAAATGCGGGCCAGAGCAGTGGGCCAACCGGCGGGCCCCTACCCGCCGGTCAAGGCCGGTGGGCCAGACAGCCCACCTGTCTGACACACCTGTGTGGCCCCGAAGGTGATTCTTACGTCCGATTGGACCCAAATCGGACGTGTGACCTTATTTTAACGTTCTAAACATGATTTTATCACCGGATCTCGTTAATTTTGATTCCAAAATGGTGAAGTACTAACCCCACTCAATCGTGTTAGGTTTACCAAATCCTACGCTTCTCGCATCGGATCTCAACCGTACCGAGCGGGAATCCTTGTACACAACAGGTAAGTGGGGAGAGGACGTTTGGCTTTGTTTTAAGGCATTGTTTGGCATTCATTTAAATGTATCTAGTCTAGTCATGCCATCATAAATGTGCTATGTAGATTAGACATCCTCTCATTGTTATGCATGTGTGATATGTTTATTTCTAAATGCCAAATGATGAAATGCTTATGTGATGAATGTTGACATCATGGTGCATAATGCATTGATAGACTAGATGCCATAGTCGGCTTGGAGACGAGTGCATTGGTGGCCCATGGTATGGGACACGGAGGCACTATGCAATCGTACTATTGTCATATAGGAGCATGCGGTTTAGGATTTTCACCGTCCCGTGCTACAACCCTTCCCAACAGGGGTTAAGGTGTTGGGTTATCATTTGGGGGGAAGCAGTGGTCGCGGTTGTCGGGTCACTATGGCAGTTAGACATAACGCTCGGAGGGTCATTAGGACAGTTGGCAACCCCGGTGGTACATTCAAGAGGGTCAATCGTACTGCTTTTAAATTGCTGGAGTCATCACCTTTAATTTCAGTCATTTACATTTCTGTTGAGAGCCGGTGGACGGCATTATCTTTACTTTTCCGAGTACTCACGGTGGGCCTTCTTCGACAGCCCTATGGGTGTATCGCGGGATGGAGTTCGCAGCTCGTACCCGGAGTATACGCGCACTGTGGCTGTATTAGCACTAAACCGAAGACTTAGTAATGTTGCTTAGGTGGATGTGATTTAAAATGTAATGCATAGCATGTAGTGCATATGATTGTGTTTTGATGTGTGGACTGCTTTGTGGTCCATCTTACCACTTACTGAGCTAGTGAGCTCATCCCACGTGTGCACCCCTTTTTAGATGATTTTACAGGTCATACATCTGAAGAGCATGGGGTGGGTCCCACAGTTGAGTTTCCCGAAGAGGATTGGTGGACCCCTGAGGAGTTAGAGCACGGCATTGACTGCTCATGCGAGAGTTATGCTGCGGGACCGTAGTTCTGATGCCGAGCTGAGCTCCACTTCTGAGGCCGAGCTGAGCTCTACCATGTGATGCCGAGCTGGGCTCAACCCTTGATGCCGAGCTGAGCTCCAGCCTTTGATACCGAGCCGAGCTGTGTACTCTAATTATTTTGGTGGATTCCTTTATATACTTGATATGTGAATTGTATTTTTATTGTGTAAATATCATGCCTTCGGGCCCACATGTATATAACTATTGTATCACAATTCGGGTATCAAGTATTATGGGATTATTCACAGGCAAAACTTAGTCTTCCGCTGATCTGATGAGCTTATATTAGTTGTGTGTATGCTGTGGTGGAATACAGTATCAGATGATCCTGGTAGGTTTGGGTTAACCGGTGTTAACCCGGTCACTGGCTCGGTTTAGTGTGAACGGGGTGTGACAATATCAATGCCCCAACTTGAGGGAGACTATTGAATAATTAATAATTGTAACAATGAGTTTTAGGGGTTACATCCAAACGGACCCTTAAACCCTCTTAGGGTTTTATTTCGTTATAAGTAAGAAAGGACTGTGTTCATTAATGCATAATTCCACATTTCCCTAATCTTCAAATCAGATATTAACCATATGCATTTTCAATTGTGACAACAATGAACGTGTCCAGATCAAAAGTTCAAGACACGTACGTGAATATTATTAGTTAGTAAGAGTGGACTAATAGTTCAACTTATTTGGTATATATGGGAGTGGTATAGGTATGCTAGCGGGTTACAATAGAATTAGGAATGCTAGCAAGATTTTGACCGTAGGATTTGATAAACTTGAATTAAACTATTAAATGAAGAGAAGATATCCAAACTTTCAATCCGCTATTGCTACACATTTTCTCTCCCCTCTTCCCACTACCCTTTGCAATTGATAGATGACGCCTCTCTCCCTCTCCCCTTCCATCTCCGGCAATGATGTACGGCCCAAACGGAATTGTTCATGTCAACTCGATCATCTCCACCAGATATATTGGATTTTCTGCTACTACGTTTGGGATTTCAGATTCATTTCCATTTGTTTGTTAGAGTTATTTGAGAAGCTGCTTGAATTTTTTAATCAAAATTTTTTCTGTATAAAGCTTTCAAGATGTCAAGATCTAGGTTTTGGTTGTTGTATCTCCTTCTCTCGGCAAAATGTTTGTTTAATTTGTTCCATCTATCTTGGTCTGAATCTTGTCACTTTGCTAACGGGAGGAGACGACCAAGCCAGAGAAATAGAGAGAGAGGGGCAGCGGGAGATCGGATAATTCTTTAATCCACATTCTCCCACATCGTGGTCTGCCTTTATAGAGAGAGAGAGAGAGAGAGAGAGAGACGCTCCAATAATGCTAGAAAAAAGAAAAAGCTCCACTAATGATTGTTTATCAAGCTCTGCTTTACCATTTCGAGCTAATCATCTCCATGATTCCATGAACAAGAGTAGTACGAGGCGATCTAGATATCTGCGCACTACCAATTTCCTGCAAAACCCTACCTTTTCTTCTCCTTCAATCTCTACAGGTGAAGAACAGAGCCGTTGAAGAAATTTGATTATACATTGATGACGTTTAAGTGTCAGAATTAAAGTACTACAATTTTCCCTTTTCAATCTAAAGTTCAGTCTAATTTGGCTGAGAGATTGAACAGATTGGAAGATACGAGCTTGTTAGCTGATCTCATTCTCTATAAGGCAAGTTTTTTTTCATGCTTCCCAAAAAAAATGATGCCGTTGGAGCTTCAACCTTGCGACCACGGCCCCATCATCTCCAACACAGTCAGTGCTCCGACCTTCTCCACCTTGAAATTCAATGGCGGATATTCCTTCAAGAACACTTGCTTCTCCCCTTCTTCCTTCCTAGAGAGGGGCAGCAGGGATCGGCGTATTTTTTGGAAGGGAGGCGGAGTCGAAGACAAGAGGAAGGGGAAAGGGAGAAGAAGAAGAAGAAAGAATAGAGTGGAACGACCGTATTGATTAGGTTTTGTAGGACAACAGTTATAAACGATTGAAATCTTTTATTTTTTATCTGACGGTCACTAAACTGCTAGTATACCTAATTCCATTGTAAACCGATAGCATTCCTTTCTTTTTTCCCATATAAATATGCAAAAGCTTCCTTTAAGCCTTTCCTTTATTTTTCAGGTATAAAATATTCTACACATGCCATCTCTGTCGTTGCACAGATTTTATGGTTGTACTGCACGTGGCAAATTTCAGCCTGCTCACCCTTCTCCAAGCGAGAAAGTTTTAAAAAGTGTTTGAATAATTCAACCTTTGCAACTTTAGAGCAACTTAATTCTTGGAAAGGGGAGAATTTTTTAACATTATGAACTATCTAATAGAGACGAGACCTGAAACTTAATGTGGCTAATCCAAAAAAGGACGGTTTCCCATCCAACAATTGATTTGACAAAATGCCGCCACAAAGCTGAGAAAGGTGGACCATCAAGGAAAGGCTTCTTTAACTGAACCAAGTAATAACATTTCACAAATTCTGAGTTTTGGTCTATCTGACTTAATGCTGTGCCTTGAAAAGCGCTTCAACAGCTTACCCATTTTTAATTCAAAACACTCACGACCCAATAGATTGTAAACAAACTCATGTTACTGGTTAGTTGCAATATATTGGGTGACTTCTCATTCTGATCTAATTTAGAGTCACAGAATATGAGTTACAGAAAAATTATCAAGAGATTCAAGGAGCACATTCCACTTCATGTGTCTCCTAACTCTCTAGTTCAAAGTTGCATTATAATATCATTTCTCTTGTCAGGATTTGGAGCCAAAAGGGAGTTAGAAAGTTTGATTGGGGAGAATTGAGTATCACCCTAATGGAAGTATGAACTAGTGATAAGCAAATAAGTTTACGCCAACCACAAGTTTCATCTTGGACGTAGTACTCATACTAGAAATTATGATCGAGTGTTACTCTATCAATCGCCATTTAGTGGTCTGCACGTATGTGGGACGAGTTTTTGCTTCATATGGCTCGGGCCGAAGATCGAATCATTACTGCAGGGCATAGAAGGGGAGGCAATAAGTGTCTATACCATAAAATCGATTTTCAAAGGAATAAAGAAAACATGAGATAATGAAATTTTTTTATTTTTGTTTCGCTATTCAATGAGTTCAAATGGAGGGAATAACTGCTTCTATTAAACAATTTAGTAAATGGCTCCCCCTGTTCCTTAAGAATTGTCCACTTTGGGCTTTTTCAGTGTTGTAAAATTACAGCCCACTACTCCATTTCAAACATTTTAATGCAATAATTTGATTGTTTTTCCATTTTACCCTTTAACACACTATTCCAAGTAGTTTTACTACCCATGTTGTACATGAGGGTTCACTGAAATCCACATTTTAGATAAACTTGGAAATTAGATTAATAAAGTGGGAAAGTAGAGAATTAATTACCATTTCATAAAATGTAAAATGTGTGACTTTTTACAGTAAACTATTTTTAGGATTAGAAGGAGTATGCACACAAGCCTTGCAGTCAGAAAGAAGAAATTTTAAAGCATCCAATCAGAACTTGTGAACTAAGATCCCCATGAAATCACAGTGATCCATACAAACCAAGCCAAATAAAAAAATTTTTTTTTCTACAGATATGAGCCCATTATGGGCCTGATTGAAAGCATATCTGAAGCTGTATCAAAAGAATCTAAATGATCAATAATTTAATCTTAAGGATCTGAATTTTAAAAGATTGTCCTTGTTTAGTTCGCAAGACATACGACTGCAGTAGCAAAAAGAACACATTTCTTCCTAAGAAACAACTACATTTAGAAGACGATTAAGCTATTTACTACTTTCATAAAGTCATAATAAGAAACACCTACATAACCAGAGAACCCTTTAGTTGAAGCAGAACTTTTATCAATGAATAGAGCAAGAATTGGCATATCTATAGGTTTTTGACAAGGCTTATGACATCCTCATACCTTTGATGCAGATAAGTATCAACAGAAGACAGCCTTGACAAAACAAGGAAACCCACTGCATTCTTGCTGCTATTAAATTGATTAAAATTCCAGCAGTGTTATCTTCCATCATTTATAAAGCTAAAGAAAAAAAAAAAAGGAGACGAAGTCCCATGAGGATTCCTTTCAGTAGCCGATTGTGAATTCAAACCACTAGTCAACAATCTCCAACATTTTAAAAAAAATTTCCTCTCTAAAGTTCCAACGAAAATGAAGTCCTTGAAGAACGACGAAGAAATATAAAATGCCTATTACCAACAAAGAAACAACTCTTCAAATTTTGCAATTTGAGTTTACACTTAAAATTCATCCACGCCCGGAGACAATAAATGCCAACAGAAGTAACCCAATTAATCAGGGTTAAGGCTAGACGATGATCCAATTTCCAACATCTTTAATCTTTCTAGGGTTTACAAGCACCCACACTGAAATAACCTAGAGGGGCTGAATAGGTTATTAGTAGTGGATTAATAGTTTTTTCCCTTTCAAGCCTTACTTGTGTAATTGTAAAT
Organism: Macadamia integrifolia; assembly: GCF_013358625.1. Taxonomy (NCBI): domain Eukaryota; kingdom Viridiplantae; phylum Streptophyta; class Magnoliopsida; order Proteales; family Proteaceae; genus Macadamia; species Macadamia integrifolia. The sequence continues at coordinate 25,519,622 of NC_056562.1, forward strand.
AAATGCGGAATAAAGAGTAAATACAATCAAACAAGTACACTAGATTTTATAGTGGTTCAACTCAATCCGAGTCTGGTCCACTCCTCACAAGATCACTTTAAGAGGTATTCATTAGTTATTCCCTTTCAGTATAGTAGGTGAGGAGGAATCACCTTTACAAAATCTTTTAAGGATAAGAGGATCTGTACAATATCTTTATAAGATGAGAGGGTCCTTTAGAATCTTTTTCAAGGATGACAGTGTCCTTAACAATCCTAAGTGCAGTCTAGCACTTGTGTAAACAACAATGCCCAATCCTAAAGTTAAACCAACTCTTGAGCTAATACATCTTTTAATAGCAATAAAGTATGGTGAGATGTTACCTCGTGTTGTGCATTAATGATATGCAGTGAAAAGAATCAATGCACCCTGAAAAACTCCTTGGTCACTTCTCTTGATTTAAACACTTGAAGAGAAGATAGAGTCAATGCTTGAGATCACTTGAATGACTTTGAGTTGAATACTCTTGATCTTTTTTTCTCCACTTGATTTGAAGATTAAAAGCCCCAAAGATGATGTTTATTGTAGTGTTTATTGTATATTCAAAGGTGATCGAGGAGTGTGGGCTTTTTATAGGCATAATTAATGGTCTCAAAATAGGGCTCAAACGGACACATAACGGTCATATTTTTCTCTATCGTTAACTTCTGGTATGTACCAATAACTTTCGGTAGATTTTATTGTTGGTTAAATATAGCTGTTAGAGAAGTCAAACTAGTCGTTAATTCAAATCAGTCGGTTGATAGATGTTAAATGTAACCGCAAGCGTACGGATCAGTGTAGCTACGGGTCGAACTCAGAGAGAGCAGCTACTTTATTTTTTTTTTCTTTTAATAATGCGAAAGTGAACCTATTAATGGTTGTGATCTAATTCTATCTGCCGTCTTAAACATATGTATCTAAAATAACGTCATAACCATTCGTCATCTAAGAATTTAAATACGCAAGCCACACAATTAAAATTAAATAAATAAATAAGTGAAAATAAACAACCCACGCAATTAAAAATAAATAAAGGAAAAAAATATTGAAATAAAAATAAAGTAAAAGAAAGGGGAGAAAGCTAGAGAGAGACTCACAAGTAGGTTTCTCTACTTAGCCCGAGAGATGCATCATAATATGAGCTTCCCTACTTGACCAGAGAGTCACTCTTACAATGGTTACTCTACTTGGCTTTAGGAAAAATGAGACAATTAAAATAAAAACAATAAAATGATGGTTCTATGGCTAGGAGGGGCAAAGCCAACACATACACTAGCCATGAACCTTGGGGGAAAAGGATAGCAATAATGTAACGACTGAAATTAAAATCCTAAATTAAGAAAGAAAGGGTAGTCAGAAGAGGGAATGAGAGGGGGAAGAGAAGATTACTGAAGGAGCCTACTTACTTGAATCAATGCTTGAACTTGAAAGCTTGGGTGATTTGAGATACTACCAGTACTAAAAACCAGATCTGGAATAAACCAAATCTGAAATTTTTAGTACTAGAGAAAACAAATCTTGAAAAAAATAAAACTGAACTTGAAAAAAAAAAGATGCTCCACGGCTCGTGATCTTGTCACCTAGATCTAAGCCTAGAACTATAACTTTAAAAATTACAACTCAATTGCATAAATCATAAACATAAAAGGCTGAATAAGAATAAAAGAGTGATTGCATTAATTGACATAAAAAAAAAACTATTACAAAAGTGATTAAAGCAAAAATAGAAAAGAACTAAAACTAAAGAGTGAGAGAGGGAGAGAGAGAAGAAAACTAAGCATAAACTAGAAAATAAAATAAGGGGAATAATAATTAGGATGGGGGAGGAAGGGGCTTTTATAGGGCTTTTGTCTTGCCTCTTTCTTTCTACAAGTCTTCTTTAAGAAAAGAAAGAAAATACAATAAAATAAAATCTTGGTAAAAATCCTCATTCTCTGAGATATTGTGGGAGGAAAGAGAGAATCTGTTTCCAAAATTAACAAATTCTATTCCTTCCTTGCAATATTAACCAATATCTTGCAATCTTGATTAAATCAGAAAGGAATCACTGCATAGCATCTTTAAGATCTTATGATGTGGCAAGGAGAGAGAATAATCTTCAGGATTTTGTAGGAGAGAGGATGTGGTATCAATGAGTGGGTCCCACCTTTGGACTGGTTCTTGATTCACTTTAAGGACTTTCTCTTGTAAACTTGGAAACTAAAAAAAATTAAGAAAAATAAAAGTAGTACTATCTAAAGTGGGGCAAAATATACACTTATATCCCTAAGATTTCACACATTATTGTGCTCATCAGATTCTCCCATACTTGACTTTTGCTCGTCCTCGAGCAAGATAAATAAATAAAGAAATAAAAGAAAAAGCCTAACTCACTTTCGTAGGAATCACGGTTGCACTTAGCATGTGCAACAAGCCTTTAAACCCTAAGTTACCCTAGTGGACTAGTTGTGTCTCGTGGGTGTTTGCAGTGAATATACACCCAAAATTCAGAATAAATAAATTTCAACCTTGGCTAAAGGTAAGGCTCATACCGATCCAGAGCAAAGATAATATTTCTTACAAGGTACCCCCACACTTGAACTTTTATTACCTTTGATCAATTCGAGACATTAGCATATTTCTTAATTAGGAACTCACCTCGTCTCTTCCAAAACATCCTTAAGGCAAAACCACTTGTGAAGAAATAGGGAACCAATGACTAAGGCGTTGGAGTGTTTTTGACCAAAACATGTTACTAAGCATTAATGACATTTGCACATTTTTTTCTCTTTTTTTTCGCTTAAACTCTATTCTACTCCACTACTTTTGGCCTGAATGACATGGTGGAGCAAACACCAGACACCCAAGTTACTATGTAGCCTCGTTTTTTACATATACCCACAAAGACAGTGATACTAGAGTTTTTTCAGAAGTTTCCTCCCAAGGAATTTCGATAAAGACACCACGCTTCCTGAGGCGCAATACCTTGTCTAGTTCCAAGGGAATCAACTCTTATTCTTCTTTATACCACATTTCACATTTCATTTAAAATTATGCATTTGTCAACCTATGCCAAATTAAAAAGAAGGTCTCAACTCCAAATCAAAAGTACAAGGAACCCACAAACTTACATATGGTCCAACACCATAAAACAGGGGTCTCTTATTTTTCAAAAGAAAGTCCCATCTCAAGACACAGGCTTGTTTCTTTCTTCTCAACAGGGTTTTTATACGTTCAAAATGGGTACCTTAGTCAAAACTTTTATTTTCATACATCAAGCAACTGAATGGTATGATCATTAGCCAAAAGCCAAAGTAGGACTTCATCCTTTAGCAAGCTCAAAAAAAGCAAAAAGAAAAAGAAATAAAATAAAGTGAAAAAAGCAGAAACTGGTTTCCCTCCCCCACACTTAAGTCATGCAATGTTCTCAATGCATGGAAAGAATTAAAAACGAAGACAATGCAAGGGGGTCATACCTGATTAAAAGTTAGTCATCAGTGTAAAGAGGTTCATGGAGATCTATGACCTCTTCACTACTAGTATTAGAAACTCAAGGAATGGCTTCAAACGCTGACCATTAACCTTCGAAATTATCTCTGTTCCTGGATTCAAAATCTACACAGCCCCATGGGGATATACATTATGGACAATAAATGGGCCATCCCATCGGGACCTAAGCTTACCAGGAAAAAGATGCAATCGAGAGTTGTACAATAAGACCTTATCACCAATTGCAAAAGATTTACGCAGAATGTGTTTATCATAGAAAGCTTTGGTATTTTCCTTGTAAATCTTAGAAATTTCATAGGCTTCATTCCTAAGTTCCTCCAACTCAGATAGTTGGAGCCTACGATGAATTCCCGCATCAGACAAATCAAAGTTGAGCTTCTTGATGGCCTCAAAGGCCTTATGCTCCAACTCAACTGGTAAGTGACAAGCTTTCTCATACACCAAACGGTAAGGAGAATGATCAAGATCGGTCTTGAATGCAGTCCGATGGGCCCACAAGGCATCAATGAGCCTAAGGGACCAATCCTTACGGTTGGGATTAATAGTTTTCTTCAAGATTTGTTTGATCTGCCTATTAGACACCTCCACTTGGCCACTAGTTTGGGGGTGATAAGGGGTAGATAACTTATAGATGATCCCATACTTTTTCATTAGGGCTTCAAAAGGCCAATTACAAAAATGAGTACCCCTATCACTAATTATTGCACGTGGTGCACCAAAGCGGGAAAAAATGTTCTCTTTGAGAAACTGGACCACCACTTTGTGGTCATTAGATTTACAAGGTATGGCCTCTATCCATTTAGAAACATAATCAACAGCCAAAAGTATGTACAGATTCCCAAAGGAATTAGGGAATGGTCCTATAAAATCGATACCCCAAACATCAAAGATCTCAACTACCAAAATAGGGTTGAGGGGCATCATGTTCCTCTTATTGATACGGCCAAAATACTGGCAGGCGGGACAAGCCTTGCAAAAAATCAAAAGCATCTCTAAAAAGAGTGGACCAATAAAATCCGCATTGGAGAACCTTTGCAGCAGTTTTCTTAGGTCCAAAGTGTCCACCACATGTATGATCATGACAAAAAGAGATAATAGAATGTTGCTTATGATTAGGAACACATCATCGGATAATCTGATCCGGACATATCTTAAACAAATAAGGATCATCCCAGAAAAAGTGCTTAACTTGGGAATGAAATCTATACTTATCTTGGGTGGACCAGTGATCCGGAGTCACACCTGAAACTAAGAAGTTGACAATGTCAGCAAACCATGGTTCACTGGACAGTGTAAATAACTATTCATTTGGAAAGTTCTCGTTGAATGGAGAATTGACAGTCAAGGAATTGGAAAGCCGAGATAAATGGTCTGCAACTAGGTTTTTGACTCCTTTTTTATCCCTAATTTCTAAATCAAACTCTTGCAAAAGTTAAACCCACCTAATGAAACGAGCTTTGGCATCCTTCTTCTGAACTAAGTATCTGAGAGTAGAATGATCAGTATACACCACCACATGTGAACCAACTAAGTAAGGCCGAAACTTTTCTAATGCAAACACAACCGCTAAAAATTCTTTTTCAGTGGTTGTATAATTGAGTTGTGCATCATTTAAGGTCCTACTAGCATAATAAATGATAGTGGACAACTTATTAATCCTTTGACCCAAAACCGCTTCTATGGCAAAATCTGAAGCATCACACATTAGTTCAAAAGGTTTAGTCCAAACAGGTGGTTGAACAATGGGTGCATTGGTCAACTCCTTCTTAAGTTGTTTGAAGGATTCTAGGCACTCTTTAGAAAACTCAAAAGTTTAATCTTTGGCAAGTAATGAAGTGAGAGGTCAGGCTAACTGACTAAAGTTCTTAATAAACCTTCTGTAGAAGCCCGCAAGCTCTAGAAAAGATCGGACGTCCTTAACAGATTGAGGAGGTGGTAAATTATCAATTAAATCCACTTTGGCTCTATCTACCTCAATTCCCTCCTTGGATATTACATGGCCTAAAGCAATACCAGATTTAACCATGAAATGTCATTTCTCCCAATTCAAAATCAAATTCTTAGATATGCATCATTTTAAAAATAGCGAAAGATGATGAAGACATTCAAAATAGGAATTCCCATGAATTGAAAAGTCATCCATAAATACTTCTAAGAATTTTTTGACGATATAAAAAAATATGCTCATCATGCATCGTTGGAATGTAACAGGGGCATTACAAAGCCCAAAAGGCATACGCCTGTAAGCAAATGTTTCATATGGGCATGTAAAAGTGGTCTTATGTTGGTCTTCTAAAGCAATTGGGATCTGGTTATAGCCGAAATATCCATTAAGAAAACAATAGTATTTATGTCCAGCTAACCTCTCTAACATCTGGTCAATGAATGGCAATGGGAAGTGGTCCTTCCAGGTTGCCACATTAAGTTTCATGTAGTCTATGCACTTTTCACCCAGATTAGACACGGGTTGGAATTAGTTCATTATTGACATTGGGAACTACAGTCACACCAGACTTCTTAGGCACTACGTGAACTGGGCTTACCCAATGACTGTTAGAAATAGGATAAATTATTCCATGATCCAAGCACTTTAGGATCTCTTTCTTAATAGCTTCCATCATCACTGGGTTAGCTCTTATTTGAGGTTCCATGGATGGTTTGGAATCCTCCATAAGATGTATATAATGTTGCACAATAGAAGGGTTTATATCCTTGATATTAGCTATGGTCCAACCTAGGGCTTCCTCATTATCTTTTAACACTTTAAGTAACTCCTCTTCCTGGTTAGAAGTCAAGTTTGAAGAAATTATTACAGGAAGAGTCTGGTCAGGCCCTAAGAAAGCATACCTCAAATTAGATGGTAACTCCTTAAGATTTAGCTTAGGGGGCTCAACTATGGAAGGTTTGAGAATGGAATTGGAAAGGGGTCCTAAGGGCTCCACAGGTGTGTGAAGACTCAAGATTTCAGAAAAGAAATTTTCACTATCATTATCCAAGTCATCCATACACTCTTGGAATTCTGAATTAAAATTAATATCAAAGTTGGTAATTAAATCATCAGAAAAATCCAGAAAATCCTCAATCATATTAATCTTTTCTTCCATATGTGGTTGCTTTCCTATCCTAAACATGTTAAACTCAACAGTTTGGTTACCAAAAGATAATCTTAGGAAACCATTCCAACAGTTGATTAATGCATTACAGGTAGGTAGCTAATAATGGTCTTCCTAGAATTATTGGGATCTCATCCTTGATTGAGAAGAGTTTGGTATTTAACACAATAAAATCAACAGGGAAAATAAATTCTCCCACCTTTAGTAAGACATCATCAACCATCCCTTTAAGAATTTTAATAGATTTATCTGACAACTGAAGAGTAGTTCCAGTGGCTTTCAATTCTCCCAATCCAAGTTGCTTGTACACATGGTAAGGTAAAAGATTCATACTTGTGCCAAGGTCAAGTAAGGCATGCTCAATGTAGGTGTTGCCTATGACACAAGATATGATAGGGCTCCCTGGATCCTTATACTTGGCTGCTATAGGCTGAGTAATTATGAAACTAATGTTACCTGCCAAGAACACCTTTTTGGGCACACTAGTGATACGTTTGTGAGTACATAAATCTTTTAGTACCTTTACATAGGCGGAGATCTGGGATATGACATCCAAAAGGAGGATGTTCACTTCTACCTTTTTTAAGACTTCTAAAATTTTATCCATGGAAGCAGTCTTCCTTTTGTTTACCAAGCGATTAGGAAATGGGACAGGATAAACATAAGGACTGTTAGGGATTTTCCCATGTTCAGAAGAATCAGTTTTAGTTTCCTCAACCAAATCATCTTCAGTTTCAGAAAAATCTTTAGGTTCATCAGACGAACCTGAAACAAGAGGCACACTTGTGTCCTCAACTGAAGGAAAGTTAACATGAGTAATAGATTGAGAAGATTTAGGAACGCTTTGTTGGTACTCTCTACCACTCCTAAGGGCAAAAACAACATTACATTAGTTAGAGGGCCCTTGTTGGGTCTAAACTTGTACTATATTCAGTGGTGCATTAGTTGTTGTTTGTGAACTAATAGGCTGATGATGCCTAGGGTTAGGCTCTGATTGACTGGGTTCCTTTCTCCCTCTCACGCATAATTGAGACAACTTGAGTGAGTTCTCTCGTAAGATTTTGATGGCTTGTCATGAGAAGGGCCATATTTTTTTTTCAAGTCACTTATTCTACTTGCCTCTCCAGTGTTGGTAAACCCAGGGGATTGCTAATAAGATGATAGGAGAGGGGCCCAAGGAAAACTAGCCTGAGGTCCTACATTTGACCTAGAAAAAGTATTTTGAAAAAAAGATTATTATGCAAAGGGAGGCCTTTGAAGTCCAGGTCGACCTTGATTATGGAAATTAGAAGGCCCTGCTTGGTTGCCCTGATTTCAAGAGAAATTTGGGTGATTTCTCCATCCTGGATTGTAGGTATTACTATATGGATTATTCTGGTATAATGCATTAACATTATCATTAGAAGTGCCCCCAGAGGTGTTGGGGCATTCTTCTAGGAGATGTCCAGGGGACTGGCACCAAGCACAAATCTTAACCAAATTGACTGATGATGGCTCTCTAGGAACAATAGCCTCAATTCTCTTGATTAGGCTATCTAAATGGGCTTCCTTGGCTACTATCCCATCTACAAAATATCTTTTTTCTCCTATGGTTCTTTCACTCTCTTGGGTTGATTCCTACTCACGGGTTTTGTCAGTTAAGTCAAGTAAGAATTCCCATGTCTTTCCTTCATCTGTAAAGGATGTGAATCCCTCAGGGCACATACACTCTGTCATTTGTTTAATTGGGTAATCAATAACCTCATAAATTATTTAACATAAATGCTATAATTCTAGGCCATGGTGAGGGCATTTTTGGAGTAGATCCTTGAATCTCTCCATAAGTTTGGAAAATGACTCACTAAACTTTTGCCTAAACTGAAGGATATCACTTCTAAGCTTATTGGTCTTGTGAGTTGGGAAAAACTTCTTAAGGAAGACAACTGTGAACTGTTCCCATGAGGTTATGAAATTTGTGGGTAACCCATACAACCACTTCTTAGCTTAGTCTTTCAATGCAAAAATGATAAACCTAAGCTTAACAGCATCATCAGAAAGTTGTTGGATCTTAATTAGAACACATACCTCTTCAAATTCCCTTAGAAATAGGTATGCATCCTCAGAGGTCAACCCATGGAAGTAGGGCAACATAGTGATTTATTGAGATTTGAGTTCAAAATTATTGCCCTGGGCTTGTGGTAGAACCTCTGTTAGTTAAAACGGGAACGGCAAAAAAACATTATTCGGTACGGGCATGTTTTAAACGGATCAAAACGTGAACGGGACGGTCAAAAATATGGTTAAATACGGTAAAAATGGGAAAAAATAAAAAACGGACAATACGTGTTTTAAACGTTTATATTTAAATAATACGGTGTCAAAAAAAGGGCAATATATAGACATAAATTGGCATAATAATTCTCTAAATACCTAGATAACAATAAAAAAAAATAGCCCCGTTTTAAAGGTTTCTATTTTAAAACGTTTATATTTTTTAAAATCCGTTTTTTTACTGTCAAAAAAACAGGACGGCGTTTAAAACGGCAAAAAAACTTTCAATAGCCCCGTTCCCGTTTTTTACCGAATTTCTGTGAAAAATTCGGCAAACGGCGTTTAAAACGGCAAAAAAAACGGGACGCCATTTTAAACGCGTTTTAAACGCGAATAAACTAACTAGTGGTAGAACTATGCAGGAAGGTTGGGATGTTCTAGCAGGGTAGAGCCTATCTTTCAGAGATTTAGGTGAAGGGTTTTGCTGTTGGTCTCCCATATTGAAGAGTTTTAAAGAGGGCAAACGTATAGGGTCACTACTTGTTGAATCTCTTCTTTCTAATCGATTCTTAGTATTACATACCCACCTAACACTCATGCAACAGAAAACTACCCACAACTAGAGTAAGACAAGCACAAAAGAATAGATAGCAAAACTTTTTTTTTATGATTTTTTTGATTTTTTTTTGGCTTTTTGAGAGCATACCGGCAGGGATCCAGGGTTGCTCAGGTCAATTCCTGAGGTACTGCTATAGGGCGAAACCTGTCTTTATCATACTGTAAGGCATGGCGACCTCCATCGATACAACTATTATTGCAAGTTGTTCTTCTCAGGAATTCAATAAAAGAAAAGGAAAAACAAAACAAAGCAAACAAAGCACTTCGATTTACCAAAAGAAAGCGAAAAATAACATGGAACTGTCTCCCCAGCAACGGTGCCAAAAACTTGTTTGAGATTTTAAATGTAACCGCAAGCGTACGGATCAGTGTAGCTACAGGTCGAACTCAGAGAGAACAGCTACTTTATTTTTTTTCTTTTCATAATGCAAAAGTGAACCTATTAATGGTCGTGATCTAATTCTAACTACCATCCTAAACATATGTATCTAAAATAACGTCATAACTATTCGTCATCTAAGAATTTAAAGACGCAAGCTACACAATTAAAATTAAATAAATAAATAAGTGAAAATAAACAACCCACGTAATTAAAAAAAATAAAGGAAAAAAATGTTGAAATAAAAATAAAGTAAAAGAAAGGGAAGAAAGCTAGAGAGAGACTCACAAGTAGGTTTCTCTACTTAGCCCGAGGGATACATCATTATATGAGCTTCCCTACTTAACCAGAGAGTCACTCTTACAAGGGTTACTCTACTTGGCTTTAGGGAAAGGGAGACAATTAAAATAAAAACAATAAATTGATGGTTCTATGGCTAGGAGGGGCAAAGTCAACACATACACTAGCCATGAACCTTGGGGGAAAAGGATAGCAATAATGTAATGACTAAAATTAAAATCCTAAATTAAGAAAGAAAGGGTAGTCAGAAGAGGGAATGAGAGGGGGAGAGAAGACTATTGAAGGAGCCTACTTACTTGAACTTCAACCCTTGAACTTGAAAGCTTGGGTGATTTGAGATACTACCAATACTAAAAACCAGATCTGGAATAAACCAAATCTGAAATTTTTAATACTAGAGAAAACAAATCTTGAAACAAAAAGAAAAAACTGAACTTGAAAAAAAAGATGCTCCACGGCTTGTGATCTTGTCACCTAGATCTAAGCCTAGAACTATAACTTTAAAAATTACAACTCAATTGCATAAATCATAAACATAAAAGGCTGAATAAGAATAAAAGAGTGATTGCATTAATTGACATAAAAAAAAACTATTACAAAAGTGATTAAAGCAAAAATAGAGAAGAACTAAAACTAAAGAGTGAGAGAGGGAGAGAGAGAAGAAAACTAAGCATAAAATAGAAAATAAAGTAAGGGGAATAATAATTAGGAGGGGGGAGGAAGGGGCTTTTATAGGGCTTTTGTCTTGCCTCCTTCCTTCTACAAGTCTTTTTAAGAAAATAAGGAAAATAAAATAAAATAAAATCTTGGTAAAATCCTCATTCTCTGAGATATTGTGTGAGGAAAGAGAGAATCCGTTTTCAAAATTAACAAATTCTATTCCTTCCTTGCAATATTAACCAATATCTTGCAATCTTGATTAAATCAGAAAGGAATCTCTGCATAGCATCTTCAAGATCTTGTGAGGTGGCAAGGAGAGAGAATAATCTTCAGGATTTTGTAGGAGAGAGGATGTGGTACCAATGAGTGGGTCCCACCTTTGGACTGGTTCTTGATTCACTTTAAGCCCTTTCTCTTGTAAACTTAGAAACTAAAAAAAACAAGAAAAATAAAAGTAGTACTATCCAAAGTGGAGCAAAATGTATACTTATATCCCTAAGATTTCACACATTATTGTGCTCATCAATATTCGGTTAGCTTAATAACTTACTAGGAGGGTTCCATAGCTACCGGTACATTCCAGGAGTTACCGGTTGGCTTTTGTCGCTTAGGGCCTGACAAGAACCGATAATTATCAGTAGTTCTCGGTAGGCCACTGGTTTCTTGGCCTGTTCGAATAGACTGTACGAAAACAATCATAACTTCTTTGTCCAATTTCCAATTGCGATTATTCAAGTTGCATTAGATTCAAAATTCAATGATATAAAACTTTATAGAAGAAATCATATTCAAATATTGTCATAAGAAATGATTAGAATGCACTTGAACATGAACCTTGTTGAAGTCATAGAAATTGTCATGACATGTCATAACCAACATCTATCCAAACATATTTCGGTCTTATTTCTTAGTGTTTGGGCATCACCTAGGAATATTCTAGGTTAATGATGATGTACTTATGTAAATGCATATGACTGATCAAGCAGTGTAGTGCTTGTATATGGTGTGTGTACTATTACATTGATCTACACTTAAAGTCTTCTATTCTTGTTTCAGTTGGTCTTCAAGAGTCTTCACGTTGACCTTGCATGCTTGATGTCTTCAATGTACTTCAATGCACTTCAAGATTTGATACTTTGAGGTTTGATACCTCCTTTAAGTCTTGACACTAACTTGTTTATTCTCCTCATTTGATGACTTCAATCTTCATTCTATTTTTCATTTTGGCTCTTTAACTTGAAGTCTACGAAACAATACTTGAAGGCAAATTGTGAAATACCTTCATATATTTATTATCATCAAAACCAACTACAGGAGTGTGAGCATAACCCTAACACACACCGCGTAGACTAGAAGATTAATTATTTGCAGTGGTGATTGAGCCAATTACTTTAATCTCTTCATCCATCCAATTAAACACATAATAAAATCCCAATCTCAATATTAAAAGTCTGCTCAAGAGAGATAAAGATTACTAGCGATCATAGATCTTCTCAAAAGGAGTAGTGATTGGGCCTAGGCACACAACCATTTCTTTGCATTGAGAGAGAGAGAGAGAGAGAGAGAGAGAGAGAGAGAGAGAGAGAGAGAAATAGCGAGCATACCTAGTGTCATTGCTGGAGTTAGGTGATGAAAGCACCACTATATAGGCAGAGACCACGGAAGCGAACAAAGAGAGATGATGACAGAGCTCAAATGATTTTTTCAAAGGTGGTAAGTCCACGAGTAAGTTCGAAATGACAAAAATTCATTCTAAATGGCAATTGATAATATAGTCATCAGATTTTTTTAATAAAAAAAATGTCTAGTTTGCCCACCTAAGTGGTCCATCAATATTCGATATACCATTGCTCATTTCGTATTGGTGTTTTCATCATTTTTTTTTCCAAACATAACCAACTCTTGTTACATGAATAACATAAACTATTTCATCATTTTATAATTTTTTGGGAAGATTTTTCTATCTATAAATGCGGCCTTGCACCAGTGTATAGGCCAATGGAAGTACATGTAAAAGCATCAATAGGGCCGGAATTATTGTTTTTCATAAGAGGTAGGGCAGTTATTTTGATATCATGTGTCTGAGCGCAAACCCCACACTCCCCAATAGATAACATTTTTCCATAATTTTAGAAGGATTATTTATTCTTTATATTCTAGTGAAAATATTTCTTTTGGAAAATAAGTCAAAATTAAATTTTAACAATTTAATTTTAATATTATATTAGAAATTATAATATTTTTTCACTTCTTAAAAGAATATTTCATATTTCAGTTACGAATAAATAATATCCCTATCATCAACATCAGAATGGAAATACAAATAGCATAACATTAGTTCCTTTTATGTATAAACTTGGGGAGAATGTTTATGTCTGTGAGCATAGGGGTTGCACCCAGACACAAAGGTGGGAAAAATGACCACCCCGTCCCCATGAAAGTGGAAATGTCACCTTGCTGATGCTTTCAGGTGCACTCCCATTAGCCCCGCACTGGTGTAGTTCCTACACTCCTAGATAGAAAACATTCTCCGATAAACTTATTATAAATAAAATACCATAACATAATATATTATGTTTTCTTCTTAAAAGTTAAAATGTACTAAAATGAATTCTAATTTTAAGTTAAATATTGAAGTAGAATATAATTTTGGAGTTTTTGCATCGGTATTTCTTCTTCTTCTTCTTCTTCTTTCAATACTGGATTTCGAGTTCTCAATTCCAAGGCATAACTTATATCCATGCACTTCCATCGCCTAGAGTTTGCTCCTATAAATATAGTCATTATCCGTGCCCCCCATGTCAGTCCCATGAGCCTCTTATCCATTCTCATTCAATCACTACTAGATCAAACTTGGTCCATGAATCTAAGAATTATTGGGAATTTCTAATCTCTCTCAATTCGAAGACCTAGGATTTGAATTGATGTCCTCTAGCAATGGGTGGAAAGGGGGAGAAAGAGGGAGATAAGCAAAAGGGAAGAAAAAATTGTACTATAATAGTAGCCAGTTTCATATCATATATCTTATTTCTAGATAAATGTTTAAAAAATATAAATAGGGATTTAATGTTGATTTTGGTACTCTTTTTAGCTTACAAGTTATAGAAAATTAAATTATATTTTTTTTTCAAGAAACATAGGTTGGCTGATAGGTCTGAAAATAACTTGAGAACTTTCATTTTTTTGCCAACCCAAAGGAGAGAAACCAATGTAGCATATCTCTTCATCTCTTTCTTTTGATTAAGATAGTTCTTTACTAGAATCCATTCATCAGTATAAGTAACTTATATCAAGCATATTTACATGAACACCTTGTTTATATGAATGCATTTAGTGGATTATAATCTTATTGGAAGAAGAACCCTATTGCAAAGTGATTTTTTTAGATATCTATGGTCAACCATAGATAAAAAAGGTAACATAGAAGGTGCTTTTTCACAGAGATTTAAAGTGAGATGGATGAAAAGGGGAGGTGCTTCATGAGTTTTGTGTAACCAACATATTATCTTAAAGCTTAAGGGAAAATTCTATAATTGTTGTACAATCAACTTGATGATGAGGCAGAATATTGGGTAGTTAAGAAGTGTCACATATAGAAGCTAAAATATTGGGTAGTCAAGAAGTGTCACATATAGAAGCTACGTGTAGCAAAGATGAGGATGCTAAAATGGATGTGCGACAAAACTACGAAAAATAAAGTAAAGAATGATTATACTAGGGCTGATTTGGGAGTTACCCTAATCAAGGACATGCTCCAATAAAGTCATTTGAGGTAGTATAACCATGTTTAATGAAGGCTTAGGAATGCCCCAATAAGGAGGAGTGATCTAATTCTGATTGATGGAGCTCAAAGAACATGGGGCAGATAAAAAATGATCATAGGAAAAGTAGTAAGGAATGACATGCATAGTCTAAGTCTTGTCCCATGCTATTTGATAGCGGGCCCCTGCACTAGCATGGGGCCAATGAGGAGATGTACAGGGGAATCGACAGTGGGTGGGTTTTTGTATCAGATGTAGAATAGTCATTTCACCTCCCTTTATGTTTTGCACAAGGGACATATGACCAGATTGTGTTCTTTTTCCCTAATCTTACTTACATAAGGAAAAAATTTACCCCCTCCCCTGTACGAAGGCCTAATTATGTTCTTACACATGTGCTTTCAAAAACTACACCCCTTTCCATACATTTTAAAGATGCTTACAAGCAGCTTCACTCTTTTAGTTTCTAGTAATAAGTGATGTTAAGTTATAACATCACTTATTACTAAACTCTTTAATGGAAAAAATCCCCTTCATATAGGTCGAGATTACCTTTCTACTCTTGAATTAAAAGAAGAGGGGGGAGGCAAGTTTGAACTTCTATGCGCATGAACGAACCTGGCATATTCATCTTTACCTCTGAACTTCTCATCTTCGGAGCAGTTGAAAAGTGAGGAGCAAGTCGGGTTTTAATGATCTCCACACTGACAAAGTTGCTTGAGTTAAGTCGTAGAATCTAGCATCGACGACCTGCAAATACGATCTCTGCATATATTAACAACCTGCAAAACCAAGGATCGATGAACTTTTTGTGATTTGAGGCAAAGAACTACAGCATCTTGGAAGGGTAAAGGGTAGCGGCGAAGGTTCTTCATAGCTATTGCAACTTTAAGGTAAGTTTTCCCCCTTTAACGTATGCTTTCCTTGTCATCAATTTGGGATATAGGGTTTCCATGAAAAGAAAAGAAGAAGAAAAAAAAAATGGATCTAGGGTTCATCAAATTCAATCTAGGGTGTCCTTGTAAAGCCATGTAATGTCTTTATTTTTTTATCTTTAAAGATTATGGTTCATCTAGTTTTCACGAATATAATCCAATTCCAAGGAGCCCACCTCTCCATTAGTGTATGACTGCATATCATGTTTAAAATTTGTTTTCCACTAAATGTATGACATCATTATGTCGGAGATTGATAAGAGTTGCAGGAGTCCTTCATTTTGTAAATGAATTTGCACGACTTTCTCCTGCAATTATTATATTTGAATTTTGGGATGGTTGGATTGAAGATGAATACAAGGATAAAATGATCTTCTAATTTACCTACTTTTAATTAAATGCTAAAATGGTGTTTTGCCATTTCAAAACTAACACTAGACTAACACCGTTAGACCTAGGAAGAAAAAGTGTAATTTCTAAAAGTAGATATGTAAAAATATAATTAGGCCTTACCACAGAAGAGGAGGTGGTGTAGTTTTTATTTGCAAAATATCATTTATATTCTTTTTAAGATAAATGTTGACTTCATTCAGACCCAACGGATAGTCAACAATCAGAATGTGATATGTTTTTACCCTACATGTCGAAAATATTGATATATTTTTTATTTTGGTAAAAAAAAAAGTCTTTATATTATAGGAAAGTGAAAGGGAAAGGGAAAGGGAAAGGGAAAGTGAAAGGGAAAAAAAAAATAAACAAGAAGTAAAAAGACACAGCAGGTGCCTTGCAACGGGCAAATAAACCGAATTTTGAAACGACTTTCAAATTTCAAGAGCTGCATCTCGCATGTGTTCATCCTCTAAAGCCGTTAGATTAGATCCCATGATGATACCACCAATCTGACGGCACCAAGACCTACCTCACGTAAGATAGTTCTTGTTGAATCCAAATGGACAAAGGTAACTGTCCATTACCTGCCCCAAACTTTGCAGTTACTTCTCTAATTCTCTGACTTTGGCCATCATCTAACCGCTCTTCCCACTAGATAAGGTCCTCCATTCTAACACACTCTCTCTCTCTCTCTCTCTCTCTCTTCACAGTTGGAAGAGAAAAACCTACCAAGTTTAGAGAAGGTTCCTCAAAGTATAGCGTGAATCAAGGTTCCTAGACTTTGAACGAAGACCTAATCTTCTTCTAACCTTCCTTCATTTGTGTTGTTTTCTAGGAAAATGTCGGCGGTTATGGGATCTCTCTCGAGCTTTCAGGCCATTCCCTTCAATACTGCTGGAATGGAGAAGGAAGAAGAGAAAACCAACAACAACAGTAACAGTGGCGCCAAACAGAGTGAAGAAAATGCAGAGAAACTCAAGAGAGAATACAGTTGTGCTTCTAATTGTTCTACAGAGAATGGATATGACGATGACCCAGAAGATGATGATGATGCCAAGTCTAAAGTAGGGAAAGAAGAATTAGACCTTGGTCCCCAATTCTCCCTTAAAGAACAGCTCGAGAAAGATAAGGTCTGACAAATAAAAAAATCTCTTTTTTTTTGCTTATAGAAAAGAAGATAAAAATTATGTTATCCAATTTCTTTGTTTTTTTTTTCCCCCTTCTTTTGATTTCTGCTTTCCTGTTTTGATTGTTCAAATACGTGTTCTTTGATGATGTGAACAAAATTTAGGATGATGAGAGCCTAAGGAGATGGAAAGAACAACTTCTTGGAAGTGTAGATATAAATGCTGTTGGAGGTACATTGCTCTAGAACTTTTGTAATTGGGGATTGCTCTGTACATTGATCAAGAACCCATTTGTGAATTTTAATGGGTTTGATGTATTATTCAAGAACCCAATTCAACAGAAATTTAACTTTCGACAATGGCTATTTATATATGATAGCACTCTGTTTCAATTCTAAAAATCTGGTATGTTTTTTCTTTCTTTTTCTTTTTTGGTTGATACTGGAAACAGAGAATGCAGATCCAGAAGTACAGATACTGAGCCTTACCATCCTGTCTCCTGACCGACCGAATCTAGTTTTGCCAATTCCATTTGTTCCCAATTCAAAGGGCCACGCTTTTGCTCTCAAGGATGGATGCCGCTATCGTCTCAAGTTCTCCTTTGTTGTCTCCAACAATATTGTTTCTGGTCTTAAATATACTAACACTGTGTGGAAGACGGGGGTGAGAGGTAAAAATGAAATTCCTCAATTGCTTGATATGTTCTTCTTTTTTCATTTTTCTCTCTATCATTTGCTTTGTTTCTAAACAATTTCCCTTTGTGGTTTTTTATTAAATTAATTCATGGCGCAGTTAATAATAGAAAGGTAATGCTGGGAACATTCAGTCCTCAGCAAGAGCCTTACACATATGATTTGGAAGAAGACACAACCCCTTCTGGCATTTTTGCAAGGGGTTCCTACTCTGCAAGAACTAAGGTATAAAAACAGGCCCAGTAAGCTATTCTCGGTGTACAAGTTGATCTCTAGATACCCATCTGATTCATTTTCCCCTCTGTGTTCAGCTTGTAGACGATGATGGCAAGTGCTATTTGGACATAAATTACAGTTTCGAAATCCGTAAAGAATGGCCATCATCAACTTCTTGAGATTTTTCTCTTCTTCCAATCCATTAATCTAGCATGGAACCTCACACAATGACCAACTTAGAGATGATATTCCAACGGGGAGAAATTAAAACCCCATTTATGAAGTTCTTATTCATTTCTTTCATTAGTAGGAAGATTAGGCCAATGTTTTTGGTGGTTGACAAAGAATGGATAATTCATGTAGCATTTGTTGTATGAGGCAAGTTTTATTGTACTGAAAATGTTATAGTGCCTTGCCTTGATGTTGTTTCTTTAATCTTTACTGGCCTTGGAAAACCATAGCTTATGTGGGGAACAAGGGCTCTTGACCTCTGATCATTAGGGGTGTCAATCCCAAGCCCACACCGGTTATACCGATTGGGCCTGATTGTTTAAAAACCGGCCCCGTTTACACCGATTATTAAATGTGTCAAGTTCAAACCCGGCCCGTTTATAAATAGATAGTACATGGTGCAAGGGGTAAGCCCGATGGGAGCCCGACCAGCTCAGCCTGGTCCATTTACAAGTCCGACTTGGCCTGGCACTTTTAGCCCGACCATTTATATGCATATTTTGACTCTTTTGGATAGAATAGAGTATATATTAATATATATATATATATATATATTTTTTATCAATTATTAAATATAATTAAACGTCATATCTTTTCTAAATTGCTGATGATTTGATAAAATATATTAAAGTATTTTAAATATAAGACAATTAAAGACTGTTTAAGTCTCGTTTAAGGCTTTATTGGTACATTTCCCATTTTAAGGTCTGATTATAGCCTGATAGCTCGATTAGGAGAAGACCGGTTAAAACCCAGAATCTGACCGAGTCCAACATGAGATTGATCGAGACCAACCCATTCCTTAAATAGGGAGGTCACGGTCCAAGGGTATAGGCCTGCCAAGCTCGGCTAGGCCAACCGAGATTGGGCTGACCAGACCGATTGACACCCAGTTTGAAATATAATGTCTCTTCCTCATATATTTCTATGGAGAATGTTTGTTTTGCTACATAGCTTCTAATAACCAAGAAGTAGAGGAGAGGTTGTGCATATCTCGTATTGCTGTTATAAAAAGTTGTTATTACCATCATTTAGTAATTTTTACATGTTTCCCCCTTCCAATACACTAAACAAATGTTTGATGAGTTTCTAAACACCTCGGCCCCATTAACCTTGTGCAATATTATCCTCTTTAGTCCATGGTCTCAAGGCTTTAAAACACGTTGTGCCATGTTAAGGAGGCTAGAGGTTATTAACTAGCCCAGTAATCTCTCTCTAGGTAATATAGGACTAAAGTTTGTACACCCTCACCGATCTCCCATACCTCCTGGTACTTGTCGTATTTTTGGGTGTCACAACTTTCCCCCTTTCAGCATAGCCTCCTCGCTGTGGCCCCACACGCTTTCTTGGGTGTCACAACTTTTCCCATTTTGGCACAACGTCCCCGTTATAGCCCCACACGCTGTCGGGGTCTACTTTGATATCAATTTGTATCGCCCCAACTCTATTAATCTTGCATAATATTGTCCTATTTGGCCTATGAGCCTCAAGGCTTCAAAACGTATTGTGCCATGTTAAGGAAGCTAGAGATTATTAATTAGCCTAGTAATCTCTCTCTAGGCGATGTAAGACTAAAGTTTGTTCACCATCATCGATTTCTCAAATCCCCTAGTACTTGTTGTATTCTTGGTGGGGACAGCTCACCGATCTCCCAGGTGAGTCTGGTACTTACCATATTCTTGGGTGTCATAACTTTCTCCCTTTTGGTATAGTATCCTTGTTGTGGCTTCACACGCTGTTGGTGTCTGCTCTGATACCACACTATGACGACCCAAACCCGGGATAGGGGAAAGAGTCCCGCCCTCACGGACGATGATCTCACGATCACATTTTTCCTAACTTGTATGTGATTAAAAGTTGGTTTTTTTTTTTTTTTTTACATCCAAACGGATCGTTCTCTTACATACACATAAATCTATTATACATCAAAGTACAAACTTAAGTATTTAAATACTTCAATGTCTGGTAGCGACGTCAACTATTTATTTCATGTTTCGAAACAAGGTCCAAAGGGAAGCAAATAAAATCAACTCAAAATATATCACTCAACAACATTATTTAACATCTCATAATAACTAATTAAATTTCTCTATCATTTAAAAAACAAAGGAATTATCATGCATCTTCTTCAACATCATGTTGCTCCTGGCCTCCAGTTTAGTCCACGCACTCACATACACCATCATCTGTGTCTAGGTGTAATAATAAAGGGGTGAGCTCGACAGCCCAGTGAGTCAAAGCATAGGATCATACATGCATTAATAAGCACATCTTACACATAGAAATATTATATGCAATATGAAATTGAAATAATTAACTTAATGCAAGTCTCTCTTGTTCTACTGCATGTGCACAATTTGTAAAGGTGAGGAACACAACCGTTGATCTGACGGCTGTCATTTCTTGCATTATCCAACTAAATACCATCAGGTGTCATTTTTCATTAACCCCGGTTGACTGGACCGGGTTCATATGAGCTCCCCTTGTGGGAATTCGTGATCTAATTCTGGAGGAGTAAGGGAATTCTCATCCTTACCCTCATTCTTGTTCTGTTCTAGAGGATAGTGCACTCCCCTTGTGGGAGATCTTATTCTCAGTTCTGTTCTGGTGTCCTCATCCAGCACCTAACCCCCTGCTGAAAAGGGTTGCAGTCTAGGTTCTAATGTTGAAACTAAAGGTCTAGGTATGGGAACATATTTTTAATTCTTTTATGCATGTCCCTAATGAGATTCTATATTCTGTTGTGGCATAACATCACATTTATATAATATGGACATATAATACATACATGGCATGTCATTAAATAAAAATGTATGAGATGACATATGATAATTTTTCAAAACATCATAACAACATTCACACATATTACATGAGAGAAATCCTTACATCAATTCACATAACAAAGTAAGAGACATGTCAACCATATTAAGCTTATGAATTAACTCACCATGATTTCTTGTATATAATTACCAGATCTCTAGTCCCTCTTCCATAGAGTGTACAGTCCCTAAATATGCTCACCTAACAAATTATATTGATATTTTTCAGATTATGTCCAATTCTATGTTTAACATTTTTTTACTTCCATAACATCTAATATAGACAATAGATATAAAATAAATTATATATCCTTAAAGTAGATTTAAAATATAATAAATTATTAGTAGAACTTATCTCTAGATTAGGTCTTTGAGACCCTACAAAATATGTCTCAACATAGAGTATTGCACTGTGACCATTTTTGTTAAATTGAAATGACCACAATGCATTAAAACTACTTTTTTCCCTTTTCCAAAAACCAAATGGGTCCAGAATTTTTATGGTAGCACTAGACTAATAGAGTTTTAAATCATTAGAAGGGTGCATACTCTACATCAGTCTTTAAAGTATCCGAAATATAGACACAATGACTGATATATGCACTAGACAGAATTGACATATTTCTCTATCTTTCGTAAATCAAATGGACTGAGGATTTTTATGGGTAAAACTATACTAACAGAGATATAAATCATTAGAATGATTCACACTCTAATTCAGTCTTCAAATCATTCGAATAGATATATATATACACAAGTACTGATATGTACATTGCACTGGACAAAATTGACAACATTTAAATATAAATACATTTCATCCCTCTTCTGTAAATTAAAAATATTGGAGGTTTTTATGGACAAAAAAGACTTTTGGGGCTACCATATGTAAGAAAATCATACCAAAACAACATTCTTAGATTGAGTATTCCTAAGGTCTAATCCTAGCATCCATAATCTGTCAGATTTCTAAGGTATGATAAAAACAAATACATAACTCTCTCTTATGAGGAACAAATTGAGCCATTCTTTCTCCTAGGTGACTATGGTTATTTTTCAAATAAGTAAAAAAAAAAAAAAAATGCCCAAAAATAGTCTTTAGAGAAGGTATTGAGTCCATCCAAAACTGTGTCCTAAATCTGTCTCTTCTGCAGAGCAGTCCCAAATCCTTATTTTTTTGTTCTATAAAATGAATTCAAAATTAAAAACGAAATTCTACAGAGGTCTATATATATATATATAAAATCATTTAAAATAATAAATTTTAACTTCAAATAATTTTATAAAAATATAACATGCACTACATATCAAACCAATCTCCTACAGTTTCCTTGACAAGTCTCAAAAATCTAATCTTGAGCATGCAATTCTTCAAATAAAAAATATACAAATACTTTCTAGAGTTATTGTAAGATCTAAAGGAAATGTATCATCATATAATTTGAACCAACAAAATCCCACCTAGCATAGGCTAAAAGATCTTACTCCTCAAACCTATGAAATAAAACACAAATTCTAATATAAAGGGGTATTAGTTTCCTACCTTCGTTTCGATTAGCTCGTCTTCTTCAATGATAGTCAAAAGGACTCTTCGATTGCAACCTTGATCAGCTCCCAACAGGTATGACTCTCCTCTTGAATCTCCTCCTTTCTTCCCCTCTTCTTCTTCCTTCTTTCTCCTCTCTCTCACTTTCTTCTTTCTCTTCTCTCTCTCTTTCTCTCTTTCTCTTTTTCTTTTTTCTTTTTTCTTCTTTCTTTTTCTCTTGCAAACTTGGGGTGGGAGAGGTCTCCAAAGTGAGTGGATCCCCTCCCTTTATTTTTATTTTTCTTTTATTTCCTCTTTCTTTCCTTTCGCTTTTCTTTTCCTTTTTCCTTCTTTCCTCTTTTCTCTCTTTCCTTATTATTTTTTTTTTTTCATTTTCTTTCTTTCTCCCCTTGCTTCCACGTTTTTGGGGGTTTGGGTTTCTTGCATTCTAGATAACTTACCCGAATTTCATTAAATCATATCCCCCTTTTCCTAATTCAAAATTCAAATTTTAAATTTTAAAAGGATACATTCATAAGCTCTAAAAGTCTAAAATAAATAAGTTAAATAATTATGGTCCATAGGAGAGTTGAACCCAATACCTCATACTTGAAAACTAACTTCCAACCAATAAGCTACAACTTCATATGTACAAATATATTCATATGTATTTTTATAACATATTACTTTATTTTAAAACACATTCAATGAATAAAGGGAAAAGTACGCCTCCCTCTCCTGTAGCTTGCCAAAATTGCATGTGGGTCCAAGGGTTTGAGCGATTTACGTCCCCCTCCCCAAACGTTGACGGTGTGAGTATTCTGTTACTTTCATACATCAAAAGACTTGAATACCGCTTTAGTAAAGATAGTCTTGATTTTAAAGGACCATTATACCCTTTTAGACTTTATAATCCCATTAAGTAGAGATTGTTCATAAAAGAGAACCGTTGGAGAAGGTGAAGTGGATCCCTATGCAAATCACCCCTCTACAACCAAATCTGTGCCACTATCTCCATCCCCACCAATGTCTCCAGTTCCTCCACCTAAATAGCGTGGGAAGAATTGAAAACTAGCTAGGGCTGGTACCTGCACTCTTCCTAGACCAGGAATGAGCACATATCCATCACTATTGATGAACTAGTCAAGCTGTTTCTTGTCTGCTACATTGGCTTTGATTGGAATCTCACGCCCTACAACTGCTACTTGAGTTAGTACTGCAAATAAGATGGTGAAGATGAGAAACAAAGGAAGGAAAGAAGAAGGTGAGCGGGTTGCCATTTCTATAGCCTTGAAGAAGCTAAGGGAAAACGAGTATCTTGACCAATGAAGAAGTGGGTAGGCTCTATGGCTTCTTATACTATGAAGATTTGGTGAAGTTGGGTGATTTTCTGGCGGTGAGTTAAGATACCATTGCTCTTGACTCATCCTAGAGGGACACCATATACGAAGCACAAAACTAGAAATACTTAACAAAAACAACACAGAACAAGAGAGACAGAGAGAGAGAGAGAGAGAGAGAACCTTTAAATTATTTTGTAATTGCAGGTAAATGAGAAGACCAAACACCATTAAATTATTGCTTCTTCTTCTGTCGAACCTTCCGTAGGCTTCCGGCTTCTCACGGTTCCTTCCAGAGGTGGAGCGATTTGTAGATTAGGGCTTGAAGACCTAGGTTAAAGACGATGAAATTGAAAGAGAGATTTCCCTCTTTTCTTAATTTTAAGTGAAGGGTCTTTCGGTCTCTCCACTTCGTTTTGGGGGTATTTTCTGTATAAAAAATGTGATCTCACTACATAACAGTTTCAAATTCATGACCACTAACGGATTGGATTCAAATGTAAGAATCTTTCCTACTTCAGGGGAAGGGGCATAAATCGCTCAAACCCTTGGACCCACACGTAATTTCAGCAAACTACAAGGGAGGGGGGCGTAATTTTCCCATGAATAAATAATAAATTTGAAAATGATATCCCAATACAATTATCATTATACTCCTAGGGTGAAATTCTCGTTTTAACACTACAGTTATGATTAAGGATTTCTGAAATCTGGGGTTTTACATTCTCCCCACTTTATATAAATTTGGTCTTCAAAATTTAGTGGTATAACTCTTTTAAAGGTAGATCAACTTATCCATGTTTATTCTTCTAGGAAATGAAACTGAAAGTAGGACAAATGGGAATGGATATCCTGACCTTCCATTTTCGATCCTGAACTAGAAAATTATGAGCCTCTATTTTCTAAGACTAATAAATT
The DNA here is from genome assembly GCF_013358625.1 of Macadamia integrifolia. Taxonomy (NCBI): domain Eukaryota; kingdom Viridiplantae; phylum Streptophyta; class Magnoliopsida; order Proteales; family Proteaceae; genus Macadamia; species Macadamia integrifolia. The sequence continues at coordinate 25,544,403 of NC_056562.1, forward strand.
GGGGTAAAAATAAATACTTAATAAAATAAGACATACCTCAGTCTATAAACAGCTCCGGATATTTAGCTTGCATGTCCTGTTCTCATTCCCAAGATGCTTCTTCGATTGTATGATTTTTCCAAAGCACCTTGACTAGAGGTATCGATGGATTGCGAAGCACTTGATCCTTCCGATCAAGAATTTGAATTGGACTCTCTTCATAGGTCATATTCACTTTTAGATCGAGTGGTTCATTGCTCAATATGTGTGAAGGATCATGAACAAATTTCTTTAGCATTGATACGTGGAAGGTGTTGTGAATATTCTTCATAGCAGGTGGGAGAATCAACCTGTAAGCTAGGTTACCGACTCGTTCTAGAATCTCAAACAGTCTAATGTACCTAGGGTTGAACTTGCCCTTCTTTTCAAACCTCATCACACCTTTCATGGGTGCCACACGAAGAAACACCAAGTCACCTTTCTCCAATTCAAGGTCCCTTCTCCTATTATCTGCATAGCTCTTTTGTTTACTTTGTGCAACTTGGATCCATTCACAAATCAAAGCTATCTTCTCACATATCCTTGAGAATATGAATAGTCCTCTCAGATTACCCATCTGTTTGTGGGTGATATGCAGTACTGAAATTCAGCTTTGTGCCCATAGATTTTTGTAGACTCTGCCAGAATCTGGAAGTAAACCGAGGATCCTTATCTAACACAATGGATACCTATGTACCATGCAATCTGATGATCTTGTCAATAGAGTTTGGAAAACTTGTCTATGTCATAAGTCATTTGGACTGGTCGAAAATGAGCTGACTTTGTCAGTCTATCCACTATTACCCATATTGCTTTATGCTTTTTAGTTGTCCTCAGAAGTCCTGTAATAAAATCCATGGTGATGTGCCCCCACTTTCATTCTGGAATAGGTAGTGGTTGCAATAGCCCAGATGGTCTTTGATGTTCCGCCTTAACTTTTTGACAAGTTAAGCACTTTTCTACATAAGAGGCAATTTCTCTCTTCCTGTTGTTCCACCAGTCTATGGTTTTCAAGTCCTGATACATCTTGGTGCTTCCAGGGTACATTGTATAGGGAGTGCGATGAGCCTCATTCAAAATTTTTTACTTCAACTTGGCCATGTCTGGCACACAATTTCGATCACCAAATCTCAGAGTCCATCGATCCACAATGCATGATAAGTAACATCTCAATGACGCTTAAACCAAAAGTTTGCTGCATGATGATCATTTTCCAACCTTATACACACTACTCCCATATCATTACTATTCCTCATTTTGGGTATTTAGTTTCTAACCAATCAACGACTAATAAAAAATCGCATCTAACTCCCTTTGGTAGGAGCTACCATTCTAACAATTCTAACAAACCCCATGAGGGCATATGACGAGATCACCACCCGCAAGGGTGGGACTCTTACCCTTATCCCGCGTTTGGGTCATCACAGTGTAGTATCAGAGCAGACCCCAATGGCATGTGGGGCCACAACGGGGATACTGTGCCGAAAGGGGAAAGTTGATACCTAAAAATATGATAAGTACTAGGGGGTTTAAGAGATCGGTAAGGGTATACAAACTTTAGTCCCACATCGCCTAGAAAGAGATTACTAGACTAATTAATAACCTCTAATCTTCTTAAAATGGTACAATGTGTTTTAAAGCCTTGACGCCTATGGGCAAAAAAGGACAATATTGTGCAAGGTTAATGGGGCTGAGGCATTACAGTAGTCACCATTGAAGGTTTTAGGAATTGGTATTGGATCAGCCATGCCCGATACTTCGATCGGTTAAAAAAATTATAGAGGGAAAAATCATAGGAAAAAAATATATCAGAATCTTTGGGACAAAATCATCCAATCTGGCTTGATATGGCCAATCAGTATCAATATCGGTAGTGACTAAATATTACTACTGTGAATGAAATCCTTGGGACTTGTACATTTTAAAACAGTCATTACGATAGTGGTAACTAGTATTCCACAAAATCGATCCTTAATTTAGGATTCATGGCAAACAAATTAGACAACTGTTATATGTTTTAAAGAAAGAGTAGTTTTACAATTCTCTTCTTATATATTAATGACATACTATTATTAGCTAGAAATGAAATAGATATACAAAATAAGACCAAGTATGAACTCAATAATAGATTTAAAATGAGGGCTATGGGAGAAGCATCGTATATCCTTAGAATTCAGATCTCTAGTGAAAGAACGCAATGTAGTAGGGGTAAAATAGGTCCGAGTTGGGTTGGAATTTTAAAAAACCATGTCTAACCCTAGGTCCCCAAAACTCAAACCAGGCCCAACCCAACCCTGCTAGGTTCATGCCAATCCAACCCGACCCTGATTGGGCCGAGTTGGCCCTATTGGCCATATTTTTTACATAATTTCATGCTACGTTGTTGAATTCAGACATTTCATCAATGTGAAGAATGAGAATAAGGATTATTACATATTTGTTTTTACTAGAATTAGTTTACTAACATGTAGTAACTTTAGGGACATAACCTTAATTTATACAATATAAATTAAGGTTAAAATCAGATCCAGGTTAGGTCAGGCCTAAGCCTTAACATACCCAACCTAAAATTTACCAAAGTCATTATTTTTCAATCGTAACCTACCATCAGGGCTATAAATCTTAGCACATGCCATGTTAGGGCTAAAGATAGGTTCAAGCCGTCAGGATCAAACTTAGACCTCTACAATATAGGTTGTGTTCAAGTCAAGAAAAAATACTTGAACACGGTGTTATAAAGATTCGAGATTTAAATTTACAATCCATCATCAACTGCAGCTGTTTGATAAAGACTTTCTTAAAAAGTCTGATGGGTATAGAAACTAGTATCTCCTTGTGACTCTATGACTAACTACCCTCCCTGTATATGAAAATAAAGTTACGCTTTCACTACCATGGTTTTAGTATAACAGTAAACGTTTGATCTGTATAACCAATAATTGGTATCAGAGCCAATGTCGCAGATTCAAGTCACTCGACAAACGCCAAGGAAAAATAAAGTTATACCCTCATTATCACCAATTGGAGATAATAGGTAGTCATGTACCCAATGTTGTGTGCTTGACAAGATTTGGAGTATCCAATCGGTTTGGTAGGTAGATAATAATATAATCTTGGCTTCTCCTAATGTGAAGCAATGAAAAAGATAATGAAATACATTAAATGAATAATACACTTAAAATTATATTTTCAAACAGAAAAGGTTGAAATTATTAGATATTCTGACATTGACTTTAGAGGTGACAAAGATGATTGTAAGTCTACTTATGGTCATTTGTTTATATTTGGAGGTGCAACTATTTCTTAGAGTAGAATTAAACAAGTTATGTGTTGCGAATTACACACAAGAAGTTGAGAACTTTGACTTTAATATAGTTTGGATAAGACAATTTTTATTGAAATTAGGGTTGAATCTTATAAATGATAAAGTAAAAATTTTATATAATAATCAGGTAGCAATAAACCTAATACACATTTATGCTAGCGGTGCAAGTTTGGCCCTGACGACCCAGACCTGCCCTTGGCCCACCCTGATCTCGAACAAGTACCGACACGAAAATTTTAGCCCTGAGGGCCCACCCGGCCCTAAAATTTCTGACCCTGAGTCAGGGTCAGGGCGGGTAAGGATTGATGTCTTTGGCCCGCCCAGCCTGCCCTGAACCGGACCCTGATTTTTTTACCCTGACTTTTGGCTCTAGTTTTGGCCCTACCCAGCCTTGATTTTTGCCCCTGATGTTGACCCTGGTTATGACCCTAGTTGTGACTTTGATTTTAACCTAATTTTATATATTATTTCACATTAAGTCATTGACACCTCAAAACTCCTAATATATCTTCTCACAATCTCACCAATCTCTCTTACCTTTTTTTACCAAGAAAAAAAGATGTATTTTCCTTTTTCTACCAATTATATAAATATATATATATATATATTCTAGTAATTATTATAAATAAAATGAAAAATAATTAATATATTTTTTAAAATTACCATCTTAAATCAATATGTAATTGTTGATATGAATATTTATTATTGAATTTTATTTTCAATATATATATATATATATATATTTAATATAGTGAAAATTGGTAGAAAATCATTTTCCACCAATCTTGTTCCTTGAACCTGAAGTTTTTTTCTTCTCTCATCAAGTGGAGGTTAAGTTTTCTTGCAATTTGCCTTATTAGGATGATCTCTTTGTTTATCATGACAAATAATTGAAATTTTTTGAATTATTTACTTTCTTAAGATGATCTCGTCTTTGTTTATTATAATAGTTAGAGTTATTTGTATTATTCGAATGTTTACTTTAGGATTTTCTCTTCATAACATGTAATTTATAACTTTGTGTTTTTTATTTCCTCTTTATTATGAATATTTTTTATTTTTAAGTTATTTCATATTTTGTAGGGTCAGGGTCAGGTTATACCCTGCCCTTGATGGCAAACTAGGGTCAGGGTCAATCAGGGGCATCCCAGCCCTTGATGGAAAACCAGGGTTAGGGTCAATCAGGATCAAGGTCATCCCGGCCCGACCCTAAAAAATCAAGGCCATTCAAGGCGGGTAAGGGTTGGGCTGAACCCTAAAGGGTAGGGCCTAGGTTGAAGTTTTGCGGCCCTAAGTCAGGTTCAGGGTGGGTTTGGGCCCAGTTAAGGGGACTAAGGGTTGGGCTAGGGTTTTAAGAAGCCCAGCCCAATCCGGCCCTATTGCACCCCTAATTTGTGCAAATAGCTCAATGGTAAAATATATAAAAGTCCAATACCACTATATACAAGTAGAAGTGTCAAAACCTTACCTGAATCGATAAAATGACTAAAATCGATTGGAAAAATGCAGATCGAACCGACCAATCTTTATCAGATTGATTTTGGACTGGGATATGACGGGATTGATTGAAAATCGAACGACATCAAACCAATTGATATCCAAATCGAAAACCAAACTGAATGATCTGATAAAAAAAATCGAGTATGAAGTAACAAATAAGTGATTTGATTATCCATTGATTTCAATATTAGTGAGAATATTTTTCCAACGGGGTTGGCAGCCTAATGGAAGGAAGCCCTTGCCCCATCATCGCTTGAGTCAGCTGGTTGTAGGTTTGAGTCGGCATGCCCCACTATCACTTGTTGGTCCTGTGAAAGCACTGTTTGCTGTATGAAAACTTCAGCCTGGGGGCTATGATTACTATCATCGAGAACCCTTTTTTCTTACAAGAAAAAAAAAAAAGTGAGAAGATTTCTGATTGTAAGCGGAATTGTTACAAAGTAATGTGTATGAGGTTATGACTAAGGAAATTGATTTGCTTCTATTGATCTCTTCTTCACTATGCAAATTAATTGGATAGTTTATTGAATGATTTGATAGTAAGGTCTATTTTGTGATTTCAATATTAGTTATCTTCTCATTAATTAGTTATCCATTATTTTCAATATTAGTTATCTTCCCCTTATAATTTATGTTCTGATTATAACATGAATATATCAAACCTTCGTGTTCCTGGTTGTTTACTTATCATATTTGGGGAAGATGATTTAAAAAGTGTTTTAGCCGAAGCTTTCCTTAATACAGGTTATGAATGTAAGATTTAGCTGTGGTTCAAGGCCGGAAAGAAACCGATCCAAACAACTATTAATCTGATTCTAAAAAATCCAAATAAAACAAAATCAAAATTGACCGAAAACCAAAGTTCCTTAACAAATTGGTTTGTTTTCACTTATACCTAGACCGAATCAGGCCGAACAGACCGTTAAAAAATGTAAAATTTAAGTAACCTTTATACCAATGACCAATATGGTAGTTGATCTCCTTATTAAGGTTAGACATGTGAATTTAATGGAATTTAAAGCAACCTAAGTCTAGAATTGGAACTAAATGTTCTGAATATGGATGGGAATTAAAGTGGTCTAAGTATGAAATAGAAATTGAATGTTCCTCGTCATGATAATGAAAACCTAATGATGATTGTTCCTAGAGATGGGAATAGAAATGAAAATTTTATAGCAAATGTTCTCAAAAATGAAAACGTAAAGTATGGATGCAGCCAACATGGCAAGTGGGAGATGTTGGTGCTCTATCCCCAAAAAATAGGCCAAATAAACCATATGGAAAGAAAATAAGGAGGGGGCGACTCCTAATAAAGTGGAATAGCAGTACTCTCCAACGATTAGTGCACAAGCCCACAAATAATAGCCTTCATATAGAAATAGCTCACTCAATTACAATGAAGCCCTGAATCTCCCAAGAGATGGAAAATCATCATATCGTCCATCACTTTATTCCTTTTTTTTCTCTCTTGCTCTGTGATCGGGGTCTGTAACCCAATTTTATCTTGACCGGGGGTGAGGGGAGAGGATCGTTGAACTACTTGACTTTAATGAGTGTATGGCACCTAAGAGTTATAACAATTAAACCTCCAATTTTATAGTTGTTGTATGACGATGTAGTCCCTCTACGTTACAATATTTCATATCAGACCCACGTATATGGAAATAATTACTGTCACCACCCTATGACGGACAAAGAGGTTTTTCATGTTAGTGTACCCCTACACAACGTCTAATCGTGGGTATTGCTTCTCTTACTTGTGGCTGTTGGAGTGGTCAAGTGCTGATTTCCTTGGAGAGTTTTCAATTATGAACTATCATGTAACCCAGCTTTTCTGTGATGAAATGAATACACTAGTAGTACATGAGACATGATTCAAGGGTTGAATTTTATTTTATTTTTTTTAAGTAGCATATTATGTGACCAATCGCTGATCATTGCAAATTCTCAGTTCATTTGACTAATAATTCCTATTTCCCTCATGGCAGTTGCCTTTAGGGGGCCTCAGTATCTTTCGCTTTCTTCTGTTACTAGTAGCTATTTTAGGCCCCTTTACCTCTTTTAAGTGTTCTACGTACCCAACGGTTCAGCATCCAGCAGATAATCTGAGTTACCATTTTTGTTGTGATAGAGCTATGGGACTTCACATGAAACCTCTTGTTACTGTCAAAAATCCGTATGAGTCGACCTTACACAAGCATAGAAGTCAGAGGCCCGGAGGTGTTTCCAGGATTAGTCCTCTGATGCCCAAGTTAGTGACCAGCAGAACAGTATTTTTACAAGAGTAATGGTGGGTGTCAGCGTACCTCCTCCAGGTTTCTTTTGGGTTCCCTCTTATAGGGTTTCTGGGCCTAGGGTTTCTGGAGCCCCCCCTCGAGTATCTTCTCCTCACGTGGTTTGAAGCCTTGCGGCCTCTATCGGATGGGCAACACGCATCCTTCCCTCGGATGCCACATGTTTTCGTTTTATTGGGTGACAGATTCTACCGTATCACCTCTACTTTCAGGGAGAGAACTTGTAAATGCACTTGGAAGCAGAACTTGAAGATGGTCACAACTTAAAAACCTGAATGATTGTAGATGGTCTCAACTTGGGAATCGATAAGGGTTGCTAGAACCGAAAACTTCGAACATAGGACACTAATGCACTGATGCCATAACATGAATACAAAGATGATCTAAAAACCATGACTTCTTGATTGTCTTTGTAATTACCGAGGATTTGTATGTACAAGAGATAAACAAACATTAGTCTACAAAGGAAACAAGGTCCTGTCAATTTGAAAGTTGAAAAACTTTCTGATTACATCAGACTGTCTTTTGCCCAAAACATTAGGTGTACTCATGGTTTTATCAGGGAGAATATTCCTAGACCAGCTGTGAACAAAAACCAACATCTGCAGCCCTTCTTAACATCAGATCTCACCCTTAATCCACACTAGTGTGGAGGTAAACAAAATGAGTCTCATCTTTGCATACCGATTTCTCCATTTTTACAAACCTTTATCAATTCCCACTAAAAAATATAATTACAATGAAAGAAAAAAAAACAGATAGAACAGTCATTTATGCAGCCATTTCATATATACACCGGCTATTCCTTGCTCATGAGGGATAATTTAACAAGGCAAACTTAGTTTGCAAAGCAATCTTGTGACCTTCAATTGCAAGCTTCGCAGCTGTTACCAGCCAATGTCCCGGATTATCATGAGGACCACGCACCACCTCTCCTGTCTCGATGTACCGTAATAGCCTGCGAGCATTAGTGGGCAATGGTGGACCATCTGGGTATACACCTGAGTTCAGTGCAGCTGGAACTTGCTTTGGGCGACCAGCCACTTCACGTTGCAGGAAGGTCGTACTCAGGTTTGCAAGGAAGCCTGACTTCTGAGAAACAGCTGGTACAGTAGCCCACTCTGTACTCCTGATGCTGCAGTTGGGCAGGTGGGTAAAAAGTAGACGAAGATGAAGCACTGTCCTTGGCCACTTCCCCCTTGTGACTAGCTGGCCTCCTGTTACAACAAAAACACCATCATTTTCACCCTGTAACCATTTAGGGTCGTGCTCGACTGCCAGTGTGCATATGTTTGAGTATCTCCTCCATTTGACTGGCTCCAAGTATTGGCTGCCAATCTCATAGTCATCAGACCCTCTCCACTCCGATGGCCTTGATGTGGAGGAAGCTGCCCACAAAGATTCTATAATATTTGGAACACTGGACAAATGCTGTAAATGTAAGGCTATTCGGTTGCATTTCTCCCCTTCTAAATACAAGCGCAAACCAGTCACTGGCTTCCGATCAGTTGACACCTGAAATGATACTAAAGAAGATTAGGAGGAAGAAAAAAGAGACCATTAAAAATGTGCTCTGGACATCAATTTCCATCTTTGGGCTGTAATGAAGCAAGTGTCTGGACCAAATTATTATGCATCAAAATAACAATATTCTAAACATGCAAAGTCTGAAAAGAAAATTTTCTAAGAGAGAAACTTATCATACTATATAAACAGTAAAAGCTTTCTATCTTTTTCTGTCGAGACAAAAGAAAAGGCAGTTTTCCAAGTTCATCCACCCTCAACTTTTATTATAAATTTAGATTTCAAGCCAATATTTCCCAACTCTGATGATCAGGAAGTCCAGGACTTCACTTCATCACTTTCAGTTACTTTTCATTCTACCCAAAGAGTAAGGCTTTGAAGAGCATGATGAAATGCAATAAATTTTCAACAAGATCCAAGGAAGAAAGCCAATATAACAGGAGACTATTTTCAGATGATAGCCCACCTTCAACAATGAATCCATGTCTGAGACATATGATGTACGACCTTGACAAAATTAATTTATCATACAACTGCTACCCTTCTTATACTACATTTGTGCTACTTATTTACCATCTATATAATTATCCATGTATTAGGCTATTACCATACTCTGAGTTTATTACTTATATATTCTGCACTTCATGAACACATCAACAAATACAGATTTAACTTCGCAGATGTCTATTCTGCAGCTTCAGACACCAATTGGCACTGATTACTTTCTTTTGAACTATAAAATTTCTAACATATTCGTCATTGGGCGCAACTTTGGGAGAACATATGCTTTTGCAGGGTACCAGGGGGTGGATTTATGTCAGTTCTAACCTAAAAATTTTTTTACACAAACTGACCACCATCAGACTTAACCCAGCATCTTCGTGCTGTCAGCCAAAGCTTATTATAATCACATCAAGCGAAGGCCCCTGATTAAATGGAAGTTGAGGTAAGATTTATACCAAAAAATTATCGAAGGTTAAGGATAAAAATTGGGCCTCGATTCCTGGGCCCTTATTATAAGCATTTCTAACTAATTCCCTAATCGAATTACAAAACTTAACAAAGACCGTCTTAGCTGACTTCTAATATGAATTGACCTGAACAAAACCCCATACCTATTTTAATTGGACTTACGATTGGTTCATCAAATAGGATATAGTTAAAAGTATTATGGTTACAGAAGGTTCTTCATTTTGATCAGTTGACAAAAAGTTGTTTTAAGTTTTCATGAATTTTCAGGTACAGTGGCAAAATCATAAATAAATAGACTTTGGAAGGGATTTGAATTGGTTTGTCGGGCATGACTTTTGTAATTAATCAAATGTCTTTGGTCCACTAGAATAGGCCAGCTTAGTCTGCATGTTCTCTTTATTTTGTTTTTGAGTTTGGGAGGTCCACCCTTGTGGGATTACTGTTTTCATGAGTTACTGCCTCGGTGGATTCCAAGATCATGCTTTATCTGTTCGTTTTCACTTCACTTCAATCTTAAAGCACACCCTGACCTCCCTATTCTCCTGTTTTGCTTCTACCAGAACTACCACGAATTCATGCCTTATACCTTTTAAACTCCATTGGTGGTGAACAAATGATAAAATTTGGCTGCCTTCCCTTGAAATTCTTGTGTATTAACCTGTTACACCTGCTAGTACCAGTCGCATCAACTAAGCTTTTCCCCAAAATTCAGATCTTCTTCAAAAGATAACCATGATTCATTCTAATTGTCTCTCCCTTCATAAACATTAAATTATTATTTAATTTTATAATTTTTTTTTCTGGGTGGAAGCTAATAACGTATTGATACTAGGCAGTGTACGATCCTAGGATTTATAATTCATATTAAGCAAAACTATGATTCAACGATATGAAATGCAGCAAGAGGAATATGTGGGTGTAGGTTCAAGTCAAGGAGGATGAATTTGACACGAAGTGAGGTTTTCTAGAGAAAATCGTAGCACTTATACATTGAGCTGAATATGAAAACTAGGGTTAGGGGTTGACTTTGAGATGAAATTTGTTAAGGTGATAGAAATTGGAAAAACTATGTCGAGAAGCTTCCCAGTGGGGGGAGAGGAAGAGTAGAGCAAGGAGAATCCCAGGGTCAGCTATCTGGTGGACACCCCCTCTCCAAAAGAAATGCACTGCACAAGCATGGTATACCATATTTAAATACCTTTTTGTAAGGAAATCTTAGGCCCAATACACTTTCGGGTTCTCTAGATGGCTGACTTTGGATCAAGGTTTGAGGTCTTGGTTTCGCCCATGGTTTTGCCCAGGCCAAAAGCCGAGTTCTGGCAAGACCTTGGTGAGATCTCAGTGAAACAATGCATTTTTGGACAGGACAACTCGGTCAAACTTGGGAATGGGTTTCGGCAGCCTATTTTAGGCCTTCTAAAACAAAAAGGAAACATTAGATTTCTACAAATCAAACCCAAAATGGTACTTTGACTTTGGACCCTAGTCTATGGCGTAGCTCTACCCTAGTCTATTCCACACAATATCTAATACTTTTAAAACACATATAATTCAAGTAAAAGTGTAAAACAAAACAACTTAAATAAGCAAAAGGAATTAAAAGACATCAAAAAGTGTCAATTTTCAATCTCCAAGTGTTGATCTCTACTGTAGAGGTGAGATTTGGCAAGAAGAAGCACCAAAACACAAAGTCTTTTGGGGTTTTTCTTCATAGTAGGCCGCGACAGGCGAAATCTAGCGAGAAAGGCGAGAAATTTCAGTGAAATGGGTTTAAAACATCATGTGACTTGGTCGAGTCGAACTGAGAAATGAACTGAAATCTCAGTGAGAAACAGAGATTTCAAGCGAGATATTATTGTTTTACAGTAATGCCTATGGTCTCAACTCCCCAAAGCCAAAAAACCAGATTTTAGGGCAAGATCTCACCGAGACCTCGAACCATGCCCTGGGACAGCTACACATTTCTCATAAAAGAAGTTAACATTTTGAAGAGATCTTCAATATGAAGATTTAGGTCTTCAAAATATGAAGGTTCCCTAAATAATAGAATCTAGGGACTTGTAGTTTCTCCAAGTAGCAGTTATTCATTCGTGTAGTTCACTTGGCTGACTAGTATAACTATTCTGTTTTACCACTCTCTTCATTATATGAGAAAATTTTCTATTGACCGACAGTCTCCTACATTGTTCACTCTATTACACTTTAAATATTACTGATACAAGACGGAATTAAATAACCAAGCAATAAAGAATAGAGTAAATTACTTGGACCTCCCATGTACTAGGCCTTAATTACACGCACCTCACCTATGTTCTAAAAAATTACTCTTGCTTCCCCTAATTCTAAAAACTTGTTATAACCATCCCATTTCCGCCGACAGTGTAAAATAGAAAATGCAAACGCAAATTTGAATCCTCCACTAAAACTCAACCCACTCAACCCTTATTTAAACCCTTACCCATTACAAACCTTCTCTCCCTCTCTCCCACAGCAACCTACAACTCCTGAATTGTTTGCCTGGAACAGCTCAGATCCATTTACTGTCCTAGGTCACTGTTCTGTATATATTCTTTAGTTACAATGAATTCACTCAACGTTCCCTTCCTCCGATGGTTGGAATAGCTATATCCTAATTCAGATATTTTCCTTGTACAAATTCAGGTGTCCCTTTTCTTATGCGGTGGATTATATCCATACTAACTGAGGTAGCGAAAACAGAGAGTAGCAAAGAAACACTCTGGGAAGAGAGGGAAGAGAGAAACAGGGAAAGAAAGAGAATCAGAGGGACAGATGAAGAGAGAGAGCGAGAAGCAGAGAGGGAACGAGGAGGGTTTTGATGCTTTTTTTCTCTCACCCATCATTTCACGCAGCTGAGCCCTGCCACTGCTGCTATTGTGCAGAAACAAGATAGTTTTGTTGCCATTTCTTCTCCGCCACCTATTCTGAGCACGGTCATCGCTGCAACAATAGAAAAGCTGTGTCGTGCTCCAAGCGATACAAATCTAAACAAGGGATTTGGGTTTCGATTAGTAGTTGTAATAGGCTGGTACTTGACTCTCTTAAATCTAATCCCTTCAGCTGCCATTGAGTTCTATGCAACAACAAACACATTTGAAGAAAGGGATGCGGACAGAAACAGGGGCCAGATTTTTTCTTTCTTTTTCCCCCTTTGAGTTCTGATATAAATCTGCCTTCCCACAAAATGCTCAGAAAATCCAGAATAAGAGGTGTTTCATGGAGTTTCTCAAAGTCAATGAGTTAAACCCAATTCACAAATTTAGGGTTATCACCTCCCTAAATGCAATCACAGCTTCCACATAGATTGCATCGACATGTGGTTTCACTCCCACTCTACTTGCAGACTCCGCAGAACCCTTGTTACTTCAGAAATCCCTACAGCAGCCTCCAATGAAACTCCGGTCGAAGTTTCTGTTACGGTGGCCGAGCTGGAATCAGGGCCGAGTTCTGGTCTCCGCCCATCATGTCGCTACAACAAAGACAAAACCGGTTGCTCGTCCTCTGAGTCCTCTCTGCCTTCTTCTTTGGCAGCTTCTTTGTCTTCGGGAACTAGGGAGAAGACATTGGAGGTGGTGACTATGTCAATTAGGGGATTTGTATAATAGGGTAAAAACGTAACTTCACCCTACATCTAAGGGTACTTTGGTCAATTAAAAGTTTATGCCCATATGCCTCCACCACTTAACAGTAAACTTTTACCAGGGTGGGACGTTTGTAACAAGTTTTTAGAATTAGGGGAAGTGTGAGTTAATTTTTGAAAACACAGGGAAGGTGCATGTAATTAAGGCCTAGTACAGGGGAGGTCTAAGTAATCTTACTCTAAAGAATATCATAATATTTACCAAAGACAATGCAGTAGGCATACCTGGGCAGAGCTCACACGAAGCTTGGGACCCATGATTCGAAACTGCAAGGCAGGACCAGAAACCTTTCTTCTTTGATGCCCAAGAGGCAGCTCAGAAAACATAGGTGCATATTGAAGAGGAACTTGAAACTCCAAAAAGTACCGTAAATCATCTGGTGTAGGTTTATCTAATCAGGCATCAAGTTATTGTTTATCAGCAGAAAGAAAAATATGATTGAACAATTTCTCTGGACTACATTCATTTGGTACAAAGCTAAAACAAACCAAATGACAGAATATCATTACTCATATGGAAATAAAAAGGGGGGGGGGGGGTGGGGAGGGTGGAGGGAGGGGGAATTCCCAAAATCTGTAACCCAACAAAGCTGTGAAATGGACACAAGAGGCATTCAGAATTTAAAAAAAAAAATAAATTTAATTTTATATTATTTATTAGAATATTTAGGATAAGGAAAAAGATTATATATTATGACTACAATAGCAATCAATATAAATATGCAACACTACAGAAAAATTCCCTGCCACGGCAGCTATGCTGTACCAATAGCAATCAATATAAACTACAGAAAAATGCAACATAAACATCCACCAATTTGGCTTCAAGGAACTCACAGCGAAGATAGAGATTGATTGCATGACTTAGATAGCCACTGCCTGGAATCCCAGTAAGAAGAGAAGTAATAGGTACAAACTTGAAGAGTATAACATCAGGGTTAGAAGGAACCGACTGGAGCCAGTCGTGGTGGCTATGCAAAAATGCATTCCCTCCCCTTTTGGAGCTAATGATGGTGAGGCCCTGTTTAGATTAGATCAAAATATGTTTAAACCTGAAGCCAAACACGAGTCCAGAGAAGAAAACAGATACAAGGTGATAGACTCACATCCTTGCTTGATGATTCTGAAATGCTGGTCAACGGCATGGTATTGGAATGCAAGATACGGTAGAAGACCTCCGGAACCTAACAAGTTTATCAAAGTTAGGGGCAGAGGCTTTGGCTAGAAGAAGAAGAAGCAGAAGAAGAAGAAGAAGAAGAAGAAGAAGAAGAAGAAGAAACCTTTTGCTTGGAATCTCTAGTTTTCCATAGTGGCAAGGACCTCCTTCCATCTGAAAACAGGCGATCCCCAAGATCCTCCAAATATCCTTTGAGATCAGCAGGAGGAACTGATGAAAAGGGTTTTTGTCTAACACAAACAAGATCCTGACCTCCAACCCCCATTCCGACAATTATGTGTGTCCCATATGTCTGGATGAACCTGTTAAGGCAAGTATCAACAGAATTAAAGTACAAAATCAACAAGACAGCATATGATCCTTCTGACATCAAGATATAAAAGAACAAAAGACCTTAACAGTAAAGACCCAAAGTAACTATGCTGAGTATTTGATTGGTAATCTTGATCTTACTGATGCAAGTCCAACTTCCAACTATGGGAAGATAATTAACATTCACCAAATTAATAATAAGGAATCAAGGAAATGAAAAAGAGCTTCAGGAGCACCCAAAGATCCAGCTGGGGAACCTCTAAGCAGCCACTACTCAATTGAGGCTGCCTTCAACAATCTGGAACAAAATCAGGGTCTAATCTGGTTATGAACTACTGGACTAGCACAGAAAGAGCTTTTGTGTTTGTCAGTTCTTGAAAGTGGATTTCCTAGAGAGAAACAAATTCAATATGGCCAATATGGACCCACACATTAGACTTAAAACATAAATATATTTTGTCATTTTCTATTAGGAATCAGTAAATCGGTAAATCAATTATACAGTTTAAACATGTGTCAATCAGATTTATATAGGTCTTGTAAGATGCAAGTATTTGTAGACATCCAAGATTTCACCAATTTAGGTTAGCGATCAAAATTTAGAACTTCAGAGTTGTAAGCAAAGCCTTAGGCCCTCATTTATTTTCTCATTTTTCTCACCCTCTATTTGCTTGTATATTCTTATTCACACCAACTCTCCTCTAGTTCATGGACTACTTTTACCAACCCAAAACTATGTTTCTTGAGATCATTAGGATGGAATTCATTTTACTAGTCTACTTCCCTTGACTAGTATAGGAAGTGTATACTTCCCATAAGGCATCAATGTCCACAAGGTTCTTAATGAAAAATCCTATGATTCCAATAAAGTAGTAAATCAAGAGTTAGAACACCAATATATATGTTTGATCTCATAACTAACATCCAAGAAATATCTCGAGCTCAAAAAAAAAAAAAAAAAAAAAAAGAGAGAGAAAAGAAAAAGACACCTACCTAGATAATGATGCTGGGTCCCAGATAGATGGGACAGCCTTCTTCACTTTCTCTTGGAGAAGTAATGGAGATGCCGTTAGGTGCAAATAGTACAATGAAACAAAGTATCCGTCAAAAGCAAGATATTTAGTGTCCGTGGCATCATGCAACCAGGCTCCACTTAACTCAAAAATAGAATTAAAATATCCTGAAGGAACCTTCCCTTGTATTGAAGATTTCTGATTGAGCAACTCTGACATCTGCAGGGGAAGAATAAGGAGCCAAATATCAAAATATAGAAGACAACAGAAACTACAACTCAAAAGATATTATGTGGAAAGTATTCACAGATAGAAAAAGGAATTAGAAAAAAAAAAGAACTACGGCAGCTACCGAAATTCAAAGGCACGCAAAATCCAACAATTTGCTCACTTTAACTTTTTAACCACAATAAGTAGCACCAAAAGATGTAGGATAGACCCTGAAGGAACTATGACAATAAAGAACAGTGTTTATTTCCATTTATTACGCAGATATAGTAAGTTCTTTCCTTTTTATTGGTCAGTTAGCTGGACTAGAAAACACGACCGCATCACCAATTGAGCCATAGTATCAAGACCATCATAAGCTGTAAATCTCTTGTTTGATGGGAAGTCAGAGGTATCCTAAAATGCCTCATTTAGAAATGTTTCCACAGCTAATGAGAACCTGAAAGGAAATTGATGCAGATACACACCTGTGGACCGATCCAAACTTATCTGGGTGTCCAAACGGAGATGAACCAGATCCATATTTGGTTATTTGGTCTAGTAGGTTTTTAATAGTTTATTTTATTTAGGAGAATAATATCTTTACTTTACTTTAGGAAGTTAAGTACATAAGAGTTAGGAGCAGAGTCAGTTTGCAATTTGTTCCTTTGTTTAGGGTAGTTCCCTATTTCAGTAAATTTCCTTTTTTATGCCTTTATTTTCCTATATAATGGTTGTAACCGATGGACAAATCAGAGAATAGAAGAATAGAATAGAGTTGAGTTGTGTGAAAGCCTGCGGGCTAGTGTGTGATTCTTTTCCCCATCACCACCCCACCCCAAAAAAAAAAATAAAATAAAATAAAATAAAATCCTCTCTCCCTCCCCTGCAACTCTGAGTTCATCTCAGGGATTCTTCCCTACCCCTACTGCCCTCCATCAGAAATACTTGGCAGATACCATGTTAACACTGCAAAGCAAGTCACAGATTCACGAGTGAGCTCGTCCAACATCAGTTCCACTGCTGTCAGCAGTAGCTATTGTCATCTAGTGGCACCACTCCAGTGCCCGAGTTTGTATTGACTATGAAGATTCCAAGCAATGACTGCATTCGAATTGATTGTGAAGAATCTGAGATTATCATCCAACCCCACCTTTAATTGCAAATTCAGGCTTTTGAACATGATTATTGCATATACAACGCTACCAAGTCAGAATTTTCTTGCTATAGATAGCAGGGTACAAGATAAGGACCATTGGCAAAAGAAAGTTTTCTCTGAAGGAACTCCTTTCCTTTTGTTAAATCATCAGCACATAGTCTTTCCAATTACAAAATATCCCAACAGCCAGATCTTCATATCAGAGAATGCTGTCAACACCAATGAAGTTAGAAAAATGCTGGGGATTATCCCCTGTCCTGTAGTTTGAGGAATTTGCAAAGAATAAATGCATGATGGTTGGTAATCAATGAAAATGCTAACACAAGGGTACAAAATCAGAAAACAGTTCCAAGAAATAACCAGTGTTTTAAAGATGGAAATAGAAATCTTCCCCTATTGAAGACTTTGCATTCAATGGATGAATATCAACAACATAAGCCTATAGATGAAGGAGGGCTAGGTTAAAGGTCAAAACCACCAACCAAAATATTCAAATTAAATGTGGAGGGGCATTTAGAGGAAACTCAGTTCTGAAAAGATGTGAAGTACTCCTATATAACAATGCCAACCTGATACTGGCTGTCATTCATCACTATGATAAATGAGATCCGAGAGTTTTCAAAGAGATTAACATTTTTACAACTGAAAACTCTTTCTAGTCTCTATCACAAGTCTTTTGAAGATAATGGAAATTAAATGGAACTCAAGACCACTGACCAATTGGAGAGAGAGAGAGAGACTATACAGATACCATAATCGCACACTGTTACAGAATGTAACAAGCAGTGAATGGGCAACTCTACCTAAGCAAGTTTTAAATCATAACTCAATGAGTCAACAACAACACAACTCAGCTGTATCCCAACTAAATGAGGTCGGCTCAATAAATGTCATTAACTCTTCTTATGATTGCTCCATTTCTGTTATGAGAACAATATCCAAATACACTTGGTTCAGTTTCCCACTCAAACTTCCAATTTTTTTTTTTTTCTTTTCTCAAGGTGTAAAGATCAAGTTCCAACCTTCCTCCTCCCCCAACCCTGAAGAAAAAAACGAAAAGAAAGGAAAATGTCTGCAAGTTCTTCTATTGTTCACTACAACATTATTTGTGAAAACCTGTCTCTTATCTCATTTTTCATTTCTTATTGTCACCTCAATCTGATGGCTTTGCAACCAAACCCTTATCCTATACAGATGGCCATTCAATCCACATATGGTTCCCAATTTTGAACTCATAATGGTCAGACAGAAACCTGGATTCTAGCCCCCCAAGTTGGATTACAATATGAAAGTGGTTTAGTAAATGTAAATCAATCCTGACCTGTACCCACCATGATGAAGTTTAAGAGGAAATTGAAAAGAAGAAGAATTAACTTTTCCTTCAGAAGAAACAGTGGCATTCAACCATAATAACTACTTCCATCCCCACCCCCCCAAAAAATAAATTATGAGTTGTACCTTTTTTCCTCTTTTTTTTTCCCCTTCTTATACTTTCTCCTCTTTCTTGAGGGCGGACCTCAGCACAATGGTGAGGTTGCTCCATTTCAACCTAGTGGTCGTGGGTTCGAGT
>NC_056562.1:25563151-25564349 GCF_013358625.1 Macadamia integrifolia
GAAAGGATTTTAAAAATTTCATGTATCGTATCGATGTGTATCGTATCGATCGGCTAAATTTAAGATACGTATCGGAGAGTATCGTATCGGTATCGGAGATACTTAAAACCATGATCTTACCACTTACTGAGCTAGTGAGTTCATCCCACGGGTACCCCCCCTTTTTAGATGATTTTGCAGGTCATACATCTGAGGAGCACGGGGTGGGTCCCACAGTCGTTCCCTGAAGAGGACTGGTGGGCCCTGGAGGAGTTAGAGCACGGCATTGACTGCTCGTGCGAGAGTTGTGCTACTGGACCGCAGTTCTGATGCCGAGTTGTGCTCCACTTCTGAGGCCGATCTGAGCTCTACCATGTGATGCCGAGCTGGGTTCAACCCTTGATGCAGAGCTGAGCTCTAGCCTTTGATACCGAGCCGAGCTGTGTACTCTGATTATTTTGATAGTTCCTTTATGTACTTGATATGTGAATTGTACTTTTATTGTGTAAATATCATGCCTTCGGGCCCACATGTATATAACTATTGTATCACAATTCGGGTATCAAGTATTATGGGATTATTCACAGGTAAAACTTAGTTTTCCGCTGATCTGATGAGCTTATATTAGTTGTGTGTATGCTGTGGTGGAATACAGTATCAGATGATCCTGGCAGGTTTGGGTTAACCGGTGTTAACCCGGTCAATGGCCCGGTTCAGTGTGAACGGGGTGTGACAACAGTGGTGTTGCAGAAAGCCATTCGGTCCTCTGTCGACTTTAACATCTCACGACGCTTTAAAATCGTAACTTTCCCTATAATCATGTTCTTGGCTGGCAATCTAGCACCAGCCATCTTGCAGCGATTTCACCTATTCTCTTTCTTTGGAGATCCCATTGGAGTTCGCTTTCTCTAGTTAGATCTAGTAAACGGAATGACTTTTTTGACTCTGTGAGAGAGAGAGAGAGAGAGAGAGAGAGAGAGAGAGAGAGAGAGAGAGAGAGAGAGAGAGAGAGGTGTAGGAATAGTGGATTGAAAGTTTGTATATCTTTTCTCCATCTAACGGTTAAATTTAAGTTGATCAAATCTTACGGTCAAAATTTTGCTAGCATTTCTAATTTTTAGGTATTGTGCTAGCATACCTATTTAATATATATTATATTGGAAGAGGGATATGTATGCTAGCGTAGTACTTAGGAATAATGAATGTTAGCGGCATTTTG
>NC_056562.1:25564369-25582487 GCF_013358625.1 Macadamia integrifolia
AAAAAAAAGAGTGTAGCGCTGCTGGAGTTGGAGCTGGTGAGGAAAAGGGGAAGGAATACCGTGAAGCGACAGTATTGAGTAAGTTTTGTACGATAAAAATTACAAACAGATGAGATCTTTTATCTTTCATCTGACAGTCACTATTCGCTAGCATACCTAATTCCTAGGTACTGTGCTAACATACCTATTCCTCGCCCATATTATTATTATTATTATACATGTTGTATATGTATATCTTCAATTTGGTAACGATTGATCTTGAAGGTTCTTGAAGATTCAACATATTCTCCAATAATGAAGACATTTGAAGGACATGGATTCAGAAATTTGGTAGCGAGGAGAGGATGAAGGTCCGCCTACATAAGTTAGTAATGTAAACAAGTAGTAAAAAAATTTAGATTTGATTTATATATTCATATTCATTTAAGGATATTTGATCAGAGAATATCAGGATCTAATCGCATCCAAATATCCAGGATATCGGATTTTCTCATGGCTTTTCCTACCCCAAAAAAAAAAAAAATCATGGGTTTTTAAATTCTAATGCTCACCACAATGGACTCTAAACAATAATGCAAAGGTAGGTTGGACATTCAAATTTTATTCCATTCACATCACCCTTTATGGCTTATTTATATAATTAATGTATCTAGCCATCCCTTTAAAGGGCATATTAAATGACCCTGTACGTTGCTCTGTTAGGCGCCGAACTGTTCCTCCTCGGATTAATCCCATCAGCCCACCGACCTCTACAGTGCCTTAGAACAGTATTGTTTTATTGGGGTTCACCCAAACTCTTTCATGGAGGTTGACATATGAATCAAAGAATGCATATCATATCCGTCCACGTATCTCAAACATTTAAGCTTTCTTAAAAGACGCAACTGATCAATGATGATATCTTGTAGTATCTCTAAAAATCTCTCATCTCTCCATGTGCTTTAACACCACAAAGTCACAACACAGGCCCCCACCCCCTCTGCTACTGAAATGGGTAATGGCCTGTTCTAGCTTTTTTTCTCACTGTCTGTGACACAACAGAAGATGGGTACAGGAGAAGCCAAGTTCTTTACTTTTTTACTGATTAAGACGTGAAACTACTGATAAGACTTGGTGAATTGGGCACTTGGTAGGTTGGGGGAAGCGGTCCCCATAGCCCATTCTCTGGAACAGAGGATACCATCTTTCTGTAATTCATAGTTGAAAAGAAGCTGAAAAGGGTAACAAAATAAGAAGGAAACTGTAACCGTTCTCTCCCTCTCTCTAGAGTCAAGGTGTTCACACTAGTGTATATATATATATATATATACAAGTCCCATCGGATCGATCACCGAGGCACCGGCTGAAAAAGGAAAAATAGGATAGGATAGGGCCCTTCCACATTTAATGCAAAAGTAATTAGATATGGTGTGGGTCTCTGTGGGACACTGCTGGCTCTGGTTAAGTGTCGGTAATGGCATTCAAAATTTAAAGCTAATGTGCCGTTGGTGCTCCGGCGTATGAGTGTCCATCACTCATTTACTCAGTTAGGTTATTTGGGGCCTAAGAAACGCCTTGCTAGTTGTAGATGGTACTATTATCTAACACATTTCTGGACTCTATCTAGATTCTAGAACATG
Organism: Macadamia integrifolia; assembly: GCF_013358625.1. NCBI lineage: Eukaryota > Viridiplantae > Streptophyta > Magnoliopsida > Proteales > Proteaceae > Macadamia > Macadamia integrifolia. The sequence goes on from NC_056562.1 coordinate 25,565,989, forward strand.
CTTTCTTCTTTCAGTTATTGAATTTTTTTTTTTAATAAATAATCCTTGATCTATTAAAGGAAGATTTTCAAAATTATATATTTTTTGAGGGAGAGGGATACGTATGTCACTTGGTGTCATATGTTAACAGGTAACACCAGTGGGGTATATGATGAGATATCATATGAGAGGTGTAAAGAGTCATTTTAAAGGGTAAACAAGATTTTAAAACTTGGGAACGATCTCAATGGTTATCAATCAGGATCATCGATTTTGATAGAGATCAGAATAGATCAAAGGGATTCACTTTTATTTATTTTATTTTTTAAATGTTATTTCAAACCATTTTACTCTTATATCTTACCAATGGATTGATAGTCAAGGATTGGAATTAGTCTTGATCAATATCAATCCCATCCAAGAGATCTTGATCAATTTGATTCAATCCTTTAAAAAATAATTTGAGAGAAAAAGAGATAATATATATTTTACATGACATTATTTTTGGTAGATACATGACATTTTTTACTACTAAACAAAAAAAACGTGATGTAATAGTATTATAGGAAAAAAAAAGTTATAATTTTTTTTTTGGTTAGAAGGTTATAAATTATTAATACCTAAAAATCTTAATTAGGAAATCCTACATTAGATATGCAGTAGCGACAATAATTTAGTTCCAGTGATTTTTAGCCTATGCGGAGAATTGTTTGATAGCTTACTATCAAATGTGGATCCCATACAATTTATGTCATGGAAAGAGTACATGGGGTGTCAAAATGGAGGTTGAACCGAGAAGACCAGATTGGACTAAACCAAAACGACTTAAATTGAATGGGTCAAAACTCTTTATCAGTTTGATATTGATTTTAATTTCTGAAAAACGGTAAAGAAAGGGAAGCGGATCAAATGAATCAAAACCTAAAAATGATTGAACCTGTAAAAACCTGATAAACAATGATTTTATGTTATTTTTAAGCGAATTATTATTATCATTAAGGTATTCTTTTTCAAATGTCACAAGACATCTCTTCTATCATGTGGATGTATTATACATCTATTCTGATAGTTGGAAACATCATCTTCCAAATTTAATAGATAACTATCCTCAGGAAGTGATATATCATTCCTTTTTTATTTCTTTTACTAAATAAGAATTAATATATTATCTTAGCGATCTAATTAGGGGATCAATACAACCATAATGCATGTATGTATTAGTCCATTGTTTTAGTTTTTGTCGGCTTAAAAAACCCAAATCAAAATTGGATCAAAACTGAACCAATCAATTTTAGTTTAAGAGATTTAGATTCTGATCTACTTATCAATTGAATAAGCTCCAAAGAAAAGATTCTAAAATAGCTTGTTAGTAGTGCCTGCTAATGCAAGGCCAATTTCCAGTGTAGGGAGATGAGGATGGGGCTCCTTTATGGTGTACATAGGTGTGTAACGTATCATTCAACGACAAAGAATGCTCAGATATGCAGCCCAAGGTGTTCCCTATCGTTAGATCTACGCTATAAAGGATCTCAATCAATGACCAAGACTCATGATCTGATACCCCATTGATAATAAGATCCCATGTGGAGGAGATCACCAAATAGACGAGGTTCCAGAATCGTCTTCTACAAGTGTAAGGTGTATGTATAGTGTAGGTGGGCGGAGCCTTTCAAAATGACCCGTTTGCCTACACTTTTGTCTAATCTAATAAAGGCAATTCACCCACATAAAGTTTGTTGAACAAGAGAGCGTTACATATTCCCAATTTTAGAGATTACACTTGGCAAAAACCACGTACCAAGCATTGAAAGCATTCAATTAATTAGCCCAACTACCTAACATCTCCTATGACAGACACAGACACAGACACAGACACCCACGCTGCTCAACTCCTTGACTCACTCATTCTCTTTACACCTTTCTCTATATAAACAAACACCAATGGAGGAGTTCTCCATTGCATCCTACAAAGACTAAAGACTAAAGTAAGAGAGTGGGTTAGAGCGGAGCAAGTGTGTTAGCTATGGCCAATTCCGGTGTTATGAAGCTTGTGTGCCTTGTTCTGGCCTGTATGGTTGTGGCAGCTCCTCTTGCCGAAGCTGCCATCACATGTGGGCAGGTGGTGTCCAAGTTGGCTCCATGCCTCACTTACCTTCGCAGTGGTGGCGCGGTGCCTGGGACTTGCTGCAATGCCGTGAAAAACCTCAACAACTCCGCTAAAACCACTCCTGACCGTCAGACAGCTTGTGGTTGCCTCAAAAACGCCTACAATTCCATTTCCGGCATCAACGCCGCCTATGCTGGTGGTCTTCCTGCCAAATGTGGTGTCAACCTTCCCTACAAGATCAGCCCCTCCATCAACTGCGCCACGTATACCCTCTCTCTCTATAACTTTTGAACTATTGATGCTTAATTGGGTGGAAAGTGTTAACCATAGAACTCTTAAATTAGAGAATTTGGTAACTACTACTTTGAAGCTGACAAATGATTTTTTTTTTTTTGTTATGTTTGCAGGGTGAGGTGAGCTGAGGTTGATGTGTGATGAGGGCTTGAAGAAAGAAGATAAATATGTTGAGAAGCCCTATCTATCAGTGGAAGGGGAATGTCAGTTTGAATGTTTTTGTGATCATCAGTATTAGTAGTAGTAAAATATATAACAGCACCTAAGTTGTATCTTACCTTATGGTAGCTGTATGGAATAATATGAGCTATAGGCTCCTTTGTTTTATATATTTTCTGCCCTTGTGAGGTCAGTTCCTCTTCTATTTCTTTCAGAATCTCAAACATCAACTCCACCCCACAACAAAATAATATATAAATTATGAAGCATTCTTAAGGCTAACCTTCAAGAAAACCAAAGAAGTAATATTATACATATAGTTAATGACCTTGCCTAGCCTGAATTGGTAAAATTGGGGCTAGCAAGGTCAATTAGGGTCGGACTTGATTGGGTTAAGCCCAAGAGGGTTAGGCTTGGGTTGAAATATCTTAGCTGGACTTCAGGTTTGGTTGGGCTTTAGCTAGGTTGCTCTATAGGGATCAAGTAGTGGGTTGAGATTTAAAAAAAAAAATTGATTCAATTGTGACCTTCAATTCATGGCAGATAACTGCAAGACCACAGGACCAGCGACATGAAGCTCTCTGCCCCTAATCTACTTAATGAAGAGACTTGCGAAGATGATCTGAGATTAAATTTTGTTGAGATACATCTTGATTTTCCACCAAGTAAGAAATATGAGAAAAAGAACCCTTTTGATCCGGCGTAGTGTAGGAAATGCTCAGCCACATGGGAATATGAAGAGACTTCTACCTGTATTTCATTGACCCATGAGCCAGTATAGTTTTTTTGCCCATGAAATATTTTTGTTAACTGTCCAAATGTTGTCTAAAATTGAACTCAACCATGTCACATGTGGTGTAATAATTTTAGTCTATTTTCCTGAAAAAAGCTTTATATGTTTTAAGAATGGTGGAAATCTCTAACACGGTGGAGAGATTTTATTTTCCAAGCACTGAATTTTTATCCGATTGTCATGCACTGCACGACTTGAGGATGACCTTAAATCAATTCTTCATTAAAAGGCACCCTTAATGAAATACAATTGGAACAATTATTATCACTCTATACTTAGCCTATATTTAATAATACTCCCTATCTTAAACTTTGTTTATGATTCCCTCAAAATGGTGAATTTTTATCTCCTTTTCTTCCCTATTTTTTTAAAAGATTAAAAAGCCCTTTTTATCAAATCGGTTCTTATCTTTTCCTTTATTTTTTTATTCAATTTACCCTTTTTTTCCCCCTTTAATTTTTTGTTCAATCTCCTAGTCCTACTTTTCCTTCTTCAGTGAGAATCGGTGTGATTCATCCAAATCAATTTTGATACAAATCCGTCCATCTCATTCTGCTTTTTAAAGTCTGGCTCGGGCCCCTTGTTGTCGGTGCAACAAATATAAGTACGGAGAGAACCAGATTTTTTTTTTCTTCATATGTTAGCTTTAGTTGTTGGTTAGTAACTTGAGTTCGGGGGTAAAAATTATGTAGCCTTATCCCGAAAATGTTAAGAGGTTATTTCGACAGCTTGACCATCGGGTCGTAACATTCATACATTATCTTATCGTGTGTTATGAATTTAAATTCATAGCTTTGGTTCACTCACTCTTTCTTCGTACCAGAATGCAATAAAAAGCATACCACCTTAATTAAAAAGTTATGAAAGCGGTCAAAAATCTTCCAAGTGGAAGACTGGATGGGAAGTCAAATTTTTGTGGACAAGTAGACTCCGAGGTCTTACACACAAAATTTCCTAAATAGAGTTTGCGGAGTGATAAAGTAGAACTATGAGAATTCAGGACTATGGGAGAGTGTAAGTAGTAGTCGAAGTGGATAGGTATATATGGACATATGGAGGTATTTGTGTGAATTTAAGTCAAAATTGACATTTTGCTAATCTAGACCATGCCCAGCCTATCTACACGACAGTTGAGATAGGCCCAAATTTGTGAACAGATAAAACCCATATTCCTCTCTGACAAGTAAAGTTTCTACATGTTTGGAGGTCACAAAACACTAGAGTAGAGGATGAAAATGGAAAAACGCATAATATAGTTGGAGAACCAAAAGTATGCATGGATGAGGATGCATGTCATACATGAGATGATATTTAATTAAGGGTAAACTAGGCTCTAACACTCTCCGTTTTATATCATGTACTATCTATCCTATTGCACTAGTGCCACACCTTCCTTTCATGTGGCACAATGTAAATGAATATAAATTATTTTGATAAGCTTATCAAAGTAGGTTTGGATTAGCTCCCACGTGGAGAGAGGCGTTACCCTCCTCACATAGGATATCCAAATCACGAGTGTTAGGATTTAAAATGTAACCGCAAGCGTACAGATCAGTGTAGCTATGGGTCGGAACACAGGGAGAGCAACCACTTTATTTTTTTGCTTCTTTTAATAATGTGAAAGTGAACGATTAATAATGATTGTGATCTAATTTTAACTACCATCCTAAACATATGTATCTAAAATAATATCCTAACCATTCATCATCTAAGAATTTAAATACGCAAGCCACGCAATTTGAATTAAATAAATAAATAACTCAAAATAAATACCCCACACAATTAAAAAGCAATGAAGCAAAGAAAAAAAAATGCTGAAATAAAAATAGAGTAAAAGAAAGGGGATAAAGCTAGAGAGAGGTTCACAAGTAGATTTCTTTACTTAGCCCGAGGAATGAATCATAATATGAGTTTTCCTACTTGACCAAAGAGTCACTCTTACAAGGGTTACTCTACTTGGTTTTAGGGAAAGAGAGACAATTAAGATAAAAATAATAAAATGATGGTTCTATAGTTAGGAGGGGCAAAACCAACACATACACTAGCCATGAACCTTAGGGGAAAGGAGAAGCAATAGTGTAATGACTGAAATTAAAATCCTAAATTAAAAAAGAAAGGGTAGTCAGAAGAGGGAATGAGAGGGGGGAGAGAAGACTATTGAAGAAGCCTATCTACCTGAATCAATGCTTGAACTTGAAAGCTTGGGTGATTTGAGATACTGCCAACCCTAAAAACCAGATCTGAAATGAATCAAATCTGAAATTTCTAGGCCTGGAGAAAACAGATCTTGAAAAAAAAAAAACTGAACTTGAAAAAAAGAAATGCTCCACGGCTCGTGATCTTGTCACCTAGATCTAAGCCTAGAACTATAAATTTAAAAATTACAACTCAATTGTATAAATCATAAACATAAAAGACTGAATAAAAATAAAAGAGTGCTTGCAGTAATTGAAATAAAAAACTATTACAAAAGTGATTAAAGAAAAAATAAAGAAGAACTAAAACTAAGAGAGAGAGAGAGAGAGAGAGAGAGAGAGGGGGAGAGAGGGCAGCTAAAAAAAACCCTAGAAGAAGAATGAAGTATCCCCCCTCCTCTTACATGAGTTGTATTTATAGGGAGGTAGAATAACAAATTTCTCTTTCCTAAAAGGGGAAAACCCACAATTGACAGTGAGATCTTTTGAGACCAAAAGTGCTAAGGTGGAGGAGAGAGGAGAGAGAAGAGGGAAATAAACTTGGAAAATCTTTCTATAATTTTTTTTTACTTATTTTCTTTCCTTTTTTATTTATTTATTTTTCTCTTCTTTTACTCCCTCTCTTCAAATCTTGCGCATAACCCTTGTTGGCCGATTTTTCTTTTCTTTTCTTTGGACGATTTTCCTTCTTACTTTATGTGATTTGGACAATCTTTTGGTGATGATGTGGATGAGAGAAAAGATTTGAACAAGATTTATTTCTCCATTTATTTCACACATAAATGTGCTCATCAACAAGTCAACTCAATTAATGCATCATTGACTCGTGATCTAATATCCTATAGATAGTGGATCACATGTGAAGAGTGATGGAATTTATAGCATCATAATTCCTAATTATATTAAAGGATCTTTCCTAATCATATTAAAGGATCTTGCTAATATACTATGAACCGTTTTAATACAAGAGGGGAAAACGGCATATCCGTTCACTGTCGATAGCTTGTTTTCAGCGGAGTTTGATGCAGTCATTGATGTCATCCTTGCATGAATGGACAATCTTTTTCTTCTTCAATGGCGGTATGTTTCTCCCCTTAGTATTTTCTCAATGCACTTCTCTAATGGGTGAGATTAGTATGTAACCATACAAGGATTAGTATGTAATCATACAAGGGGGGACCTAGTCTGCTTTAATAACATAATGCCCATCTATCGTTAAGGTATGCCAATTAATTAGAGAGCAAGTCTTCCCTATTTACAACCAAACTAATATGATGAATATCATTAATAAAATCAAAGATGATTGTCAATCAAATCAAATATTGGGTTTCCATAATGGAACATATTCAATGGTCAATTGGGACATATAAGGAAAATAAATCATACAAAGAAATCACCATAGATCACCACATGGGGAAGGGATCAAGTCTATCAAAGTAGCTGTAAGAATGACTTCTTGATAACAAATAAAAGAATGGCGTTGTACCGAAAATAAACACAAGTGCACCAAATATTTTCAAAATGAAAATTCCATACTGGTCTCACGAGGAACCCAAGAGGTATTCAAATCATGTGTCCGAACAATTAATACATCATCGATAGCATCGTAACATGATACTTATAAATGGTGGAATCCCATGTGAAGAAAATCTAGACTTAGCCTTATCGTCCTTTGTTAATCCTATCTCAAGTCCGAACTCTCATAACATCTCAGTTTCACTTCACCTTGCAACCATGACAAAAACCCTTTAGTTAATGGATGATTCACATTGAAGATTGAAATTCAAGAACCAAAATTAAATCCAGATAGACAAAGATGTGAAGAAGAAGGCATACTTGGAGCAATGAATGGTGGTGCTACTTGGAGCAGGTAGTTGAGGCAGGTAGTTGAGGCAGGCGTAGAGTTTACTGTCTACCACCGAGCATCTTATGGTATAAGCTTCCGCAAAGGGTGCAGCCACCACCGTGAATGCCATAACAAGGGACACTAGCTTCCCAACTCCAGATATGGCCATGGCTACCTACTATCTCTTCAACTATTAGACTCTCCTTCTTAGCTTAGTCTTATGGTTTTCCAGTTCCAAGTTGCACCTTTTATATATATATATATATATATATAGAGAGAGAGAGAGAGAGAGAGAGAGAGGATTTTTTATTTTTTTTAAACTAAATATGCTTCAAAGAAGCAATGAGTGCCTTGTGAGATAATATATATTGTTACCGTTAAAAAAAAAAAGATAGTATATGTTGATGGTTCTTGATACATGTGAGTGTCAAAATGGAGGTTGGATTGAGAAGACCAGTTTGAACTAAACTAAAATGACTAAAATTGAATGCGTTAAAATTAAAAAATAAAAAAAATAAAAAAATAAAAAAGAGGAAGGAAGATGCTCAATTGGATTAAAACCTAAAAATTTGACTGAACCCATAAAACCTAACAAACAATGATTTTATGTTATTTTTAATCGAATTATTTGTCATAAATGCTATGTTTGGTTGTAAGTGAAATAAAAGGGAAGGGAAGTGAAATTTTCATACTTAAAAAAGAAATATATGTAATCATTGCCAATGTAATTTTAACATTAACTTTTTTTTTTTGCTAAAGGTCAGCAAATTGTATTAAAAATAAAAGAATGAGAAGATACAAAACAACTTCAAATCATTCCATATTTGGTTATGAAGTTTTACTTTACTTTGCATCCAAAACCCTTCGTAATAATATGTAAAATAAAAATTACATGTAAAATATATCATTGCTAAATATGATTAAAAAAATTAAGTAGTTTATACAATCATATGGGGTAATGATTATAAACATTTCTTTTTAAAGTATGAAAATTTTACTTCCCTTCCCTTTAAATTCCCATTGCAGCCAATTGGAGCCAAATGCATTATTTTTCAAATATCACAAGAAGTTCTTTCATGTGGACATATGATATATCCATTCTGATAGTTGGAAAAATCATCTTTCATTATTACATAGATAACTATCATCAGGCAATGATATATCATTTTTTTTTTTTTTTGGTAAATAAGAATTGATATATTATCTTAGCGATCGGATTAGGGGATCAATATTACCATAATGCATGCATATATTAGTCAATCATTTTAGTTTTTATTGGTTTAAAAAATAAACCCAAACCAAAATTGAACCAAAACCGAATCAATCAATTTTAGTTTAAGAGATTGAGATTCTTATCAACTTAATAATCATGAACTCCTCCAAAGGAAAGAGTAATGCCTGTTAGTATAAGGCCAACCCCCAATGTAGGGAAATGAGTTACTCGGATCGGGCTCCTTTATAGCGCGCATAGGTGTGTAGTGCATCATCCAATGACCAAGAAAGCTCAGACATGCAACCTAAGGTGCCAAAGTGCAGCCTAACGCGCTCCTAATCATTGGATATACGCTACACGCCGATGTGTTGTACATAGGATCTCAAACCTGGGTTACCCTCCTCACATCGGATTCCATTATTCCGCATGTATTTTGACCACGAATCCAAATAATCAATATATCATTGACTCATGATCTGATACCCCATTGATAATGGGATCCAATGTAGAGAGATCACCAAAAGTAGAGAGGTTCCAGACTGTCTTCCACGAGTTAAAAGGTGTACATACGTGTAGGTGAACCGAGCTTTTCAAAATGACTAGTTTGCCTACACTTCTCTAATAAAGGCAATTCACCCACACAAGTTAGTTAAACAATTGAGTTACATATTCCTAATTTTAGAGATGATGCTTGGCAAAACCACGTACCAAGCATTGAAAGCGTTCAACCAATTAGCGCAACCACCTACATTCTCTCTCTCTCTCTCCCTCTACACCCTTCTCCATATAAACAAACACCGATGGAGTTCTCCATTGCATCCTACAAAGACTAAAGACTCGAGTAAGAGAGTGCTAGAGCAGAGCAAGTGTGAGCTATGGCCAATTCCGGTGTTATGAAGCTTGTGTGCCTTGTTCTGGCCTGTATGGTTGTGGCTGCTCCTGATGCCGTAGATGCTCTCACATGCGGGCAGGTGGTGTCAAAGTTGGCTCCATGCCTCACTTACCTTCGCAGGGGCGGCTCGGTGCCTGTGACTTGCTGCATTGCCGTGAGATCCCTCAACGCCGCCGCTAAAACCACTCCTGAACGTCGGACCACTTGTGGGTGCCTCAAAAACGCCTATAAATCCGTTCGTGGCATCAACGTCGCCATTGTTGGTGGTCTTCCTGGCAAATGTGGTGTCAACCCTCCCTACAAGATCAGCCCCTCCATCGACTGCTCCAAGTATACCCCCTCTCTCTCTCTCTCTCTCTCTCTCTCTCTCTCTAACCTTTGAATTATTGATGCTTAATTGGGTGGAAAGTTGTAATCATAGAACTCTTAAATTAGAGAATTTGGTAATGGGTTACTACTACTTTAAAGCTGACAAATGGGTGTTTTTTTGTTATGTTTGCAGGGTGAGGTGAGCTGAGGTTGATGTGTGATGAGGGCTTGAAGAAAGAAGATAAATAACTATGTTGAGAAGCCCTTTCAGTGGAGGTGGAATGTCAGTTTGAATGTTTTTGTGATCATCAGTAGTAGTAGCAGCAGCAGCAGTAGTAGTAGTAAGATATATATCATATCAGATCATACTACTATATAAAAGTACGTACTCCCTGTCTTTGGTATACTTTTTTCGAAATGACCAAAAAACCATTTACATCTACCAAAAAAATTCCCAAATGACCAAAAAACACCCGAAAAAATCCTTAAATGATCAAAATCCCCTCAAAATTGAATATGAAACAAATATCATAATAAACTCTCTATAATTCTCTCTCTCTCTTTCTCTCTCTCTCTCTAAACGTGGAGGAGAAAGGGGGGAGAGTGGAGTATTAAAAAGACATATAATTACAAACCCTAAACCCACTCATCCTCTTACCTCTAAAAATGAAAGATAAATTAAATAATAATAATAAACTCTATAATTCTCACTCTCTCCCTCTCTAAACGTGGAGGAGAAAAGGGGAGAGTGGAGAGAAAAATAGAGAGAATTATGGTGAATAGGGATGGAATGAACAATTATGGAGAGAGATATACCAACAAAAAAAGAAGTTAATAATAATAAACTCTCCATAATTCTCTATTTCTCTCTCTCTCTCAAAAAAAATGAGAGAATAATAATTAATTATAATTATTAATTAATTAAATATTAAAAAGGATTAAAAAAATGCATATAATATTCCTCTCTCTCTCTCAACGTGGAGGAGAAAGGGGGAGAGTGTAGTATTAAAAAGGCATATAATTATAATTATTAACTATTAAAAAGTCATATAATTATAAACCAAACAAATTCACTATTATTCCTCCTTAAATCTCTCTCTCTCTCTCTCACTCATCGTCTTTGGAAAAAACGTGGAGCACAATGGGGGAAGATTCTCCATAGAGACAATAAATAATTATGGAGACATTAAAAAAGTAAGTATGGAAAGAGATATACAAAAAAAAATGGCTCCTAAAATCTCTTCTTTCATTCCTTACAAAATCTAAATGTGGAGGAATGGGTATATTCTCTCTATAATTCTCTTTCTTTCACTCATTTCTCTAAACGTGGAGGAGAGAGGGGTGGAGTAATCATTAATTATAATTATTGCATATTAAAGGGATAAAAAAAATAACCACAAAAGTATAGTATGGAGAATTACGGAGAGATTTATTGCACTATTATAATTATAAACCAAACAAATGCACTATTATTTCTCCTTAAATCTCTCTCTCTCTCTCTCACTCATCCTTTTTGGAAAAAACATTGAGCACAATGGGGAGAGATTCTCCAGAGAATTATGGAGAATAGGGAGGGAATAAATAATTATAGAGATATTAAAAAGGTAAATATGTTGAGAGATATACAAAAAAAAAAAAAAAAGGCTCCTAAAATCTCTCCTTCCATCCCTTACAAAATCTAAATGTGGAGAAAGGGATATTTTCTCTCTATAATTATCTTTTTCTCACTCATCTCTCTGAACGTAGAGGAGAAAGGGGTGGAATAATCATTAATTAAAATTATTACATATTAAAGGGATAAAAAAAAAGCCACAAAATTATAGTCACATAATTATGGATAGATTTATTAAATAAAAACGGTATCTTTCAATCAACTTTCATCGACTTTACAAGTTTTTATACAATAAAATCCTTCCTTATATATACCACAGAGAGGACAAAAAATCAACTACAATATCCCACGATTTCCCAACTTTCTGTCTCTTACAACAATAGTTCAGAATATTTCAAATTCCTATTTCTTTTTCTATTATAGTAACACAAAAGTTCTCAACTTCAGTTTCTTTTTTTCTCGGATCACTGGCACTGCATTTCTCAATTTCAGATACTCCACATCCACAAGGTAGTATAATTCATTTAATCTGCAAGATAGAGCTCAGGTGGAAAAGTTATTGCAATATATTATGGAAAAATCTCCAGAGGATGTGGGAAGCAAGCATGTTTTCACGTACACCGCTTTGACTTGATCAGAGATTAGTTTTTTCTTAATCAGTCTCCATGGTTTGTAATATTATGGTTTATTAGTATTATTGTTATATGTTATGAGAGAATTATTTGTGCAATTGATGTCATTCTCAAGACCTCCGTAGAGGAAGACGAGACATATGTTTTTTTGTGTTTCATGTTCCCATCTCCTTTCTATTATGAGAATTGCACTATTCAGTCTGTGGATTTTCTTTCTTGTATTCAGAATAATTAGGTTTAATTTTGTTTTTAGAAAATACAAACTTTGAAAAATCAGCTCACCAAGCTTTTCAGAACTTACTTCAAATGGATTGACCCAATAATCTTGTCTTAAGAAAATGTTTAATTAGGAGATTACCACCACGTGCATTTGCACATGTATTTTTACTAGTATATATATATATATATGGTTGTATGGAATAATATGAGCTAGGCTCTTTTGTTTTCTACGTGTTTTCTCAGAATCTTAGATATCAACCAAAAAAGAAAAAGAAAAATTATGAAGCATCTTAAGGCTAGCCTTTAAGAAAAGCATAGAAACAAAATCATACAATATAATTATAAAACGTGGCTAGCCTGACTTTGCCAAGCCCTGAATTGGTAAAAATAGTGGGGGCTGGGAAGGTCAATTAGGGTCGGACTTGGTTGGATTGAGCCCAAAAAAGGTTAGGCCCCAGTTGCGATATTATATTTCATAATTTCCACCAAGTATGAAATATTGGAAAAGAACTTTTCCGATCTGATGCAGTGTAAGAAACACTCAAACACAAGTGAGTGCAAAAAGACCGCTTCGCCTCTCCCTTGTGTGCAGTGAAGATGTTTATTTTATTTGTGTTCTCATTGGATGCATCGGCATGGTTCTTTTGCCCATGGAATATTTTTGTTAACTATCCATATGTTGTCTAAAATTGAACTCAACTATGTCACATAGTGTAACAATTTTAGTTTCACTTTCTTGAAAAAGCTTTATATATCTAAGAATGGTGGAGAAATTTGATCATCCAAGCATTGAATTTATACTTTGATAATCCGATTGTCATGCACAACTTTACAATGACCCTAAATCAATTCTTGATCAAAAGACACATACCCTTAATCAAATACAATTGGAGCAATTATTATCACTCTAATACATAACCTATATTTACTAATACATCCATACCTTAAACTTTGTTTATCATTCCCTCAAAATAGTGAATTTTTATCTCTTTTTCTTTGATTTTTTTAAATGACTAAATTGCCCCTATTTTTCTTTTTTTCTAATCTGCTCTCATCGTCTCTCTTATCCTTCTTTATTTTTTTTATTCAATATACCCTTTTTGCTTCAATTTTTATTCAATCTCATTGTCCTTCTTGAGCGAGAATTGGTGTGATTCATCCAAATTGATTATGATACAAATTGATAGATCCCATTCCGATTTTCGAAACCCAGCTCAGGCTTTGTTGTAGGTTCAAGAAATTAATATAAGTATAATATTTTTTTTTTCATAAGTTAGCCTTAGTTGTTGGTTAGAAACTTTGAGCTTATCATGTAACAAAAAATGTGTATCCGATGCACGAGGCTCCCATATGTGTAAGGTAGGAGGCAAAAATAATGTAGCTTTACCCCAAGAATGTCGAGAGGCTGCTTTAACCGCTTGACCAGTCGCAACATTCGTTTCTTACCTTATCCTTGTAATATGGATTTAAAAAATTCGTAGCTTTGGCTTTCATTCACTCTTTCATCATAGAACTAACCAGAATACAGTAAAAAGCATACCACCTTAATTAGAAAGTTATAAGAGCAGCCAAAAATCTTCCTATGTGAAAGACAGAATGGGGGGTCAAAGTTTTGTGGACAAGTAGACCCCGAGGTCTTGCATACATAAAATTTCCTAAATAGAGTTTGCAAAGTGATAAAGTAGTGCTCTGAGAATTCTGGACTATGGGAGAGTGCTAAGTAATTGTCGAAGTGGGTAGGTATACATGGGCATATGGAGGTATTTGTATGAATTTAAGTCAAAATTGACATTTTGTTAATCTAGACCATACCCAGCCTATCTACATGATAGTTGAGGTAGGCCCAAATTTGTGAACAGATAGAACCCATATCCCTCTCTGACATGTAAAGTTTCTACATGTTTAGAATTCACAAATCGCTAGAGTAGAGGATGAAAATGGAAGAGCACATAATATAGTTGGAGAACCAAAAGTATGCATGGACATGGATGAGGATGCATATCATACATGAGAGGATATTTAATTAAGGGTAAACTAGGCTCTAACACTCTCCATTTTTTGTCAGGTACTATCTATCCAGTTACACTAGTGCCACACCTTCCTTTAATGTGGCACAACGACCATAACCTATTTTGATAAGCTTATCAAAGTAGATTTGGATCAGCTCCCACATGGAGAGAGGAGTTACCCTCCTCACATAGGATGCCCAGATCACGAGTCAACTCAATTAAATGCACCATTGACTCGTGATCTCATATAACATATATAGTGGATCACATGTGAAGAAGTCACCACATGGAGAGAGGATCCAGTCTATCAAAGTAGCTATGATAATAAGTTCTTGATAATAAATAAAAGAACGGCATTGTATCAAAAATAAACACGAGGGCACCAAATAATTCTAAAATGAAAATTCCATACGGGCCTCATGGGAAACCCAAGAGGTATCCAAATAAAGCATATGAACATTAATGCATCATCGATCGTCTCGTAACATGATATCTATAAACTATAAACGGTGGTATCTCATGTGAAGAAAATCTAGACTCAGCCTCAATGTCCTTTATTAATCCTATCTCTAAGTCCGAACTCTCATTACATCTCAGTTTCAATTCACCTTGCAACCATAACAAAACCCCCTCTAGTTAATAGATGATTCACATTGAAGATTGAAATCCAGGAACCAAAATTAAATCCAGATGTTAAAGACATATGTGAAGAAAGAACATACTTGGAGCAATGAGTGGAGGTGCTGATCTTGTAATTGACTTTGACACCACAAGCACCAGGGAGTTTGGAAGCGTAATTGAGATTGATGCCGGAGAAGGAACTGTAGGCAGACTTGAGGCACCAGCAAGTGGCTCAACGGTTGGCGGTGGTGGTATTAGCTTCAGAGTAAAGATTGTTCACTCTCTTGCAGCAAGAAGAAGATATGGAACCACCCTTGCAGGTAGTTGAGATAGTCGTAGAGTTTATTGTCCACCTCTGAGAATCTTATGGTAGAAGCTTCCGCATAGGTTGCAGCCACCAACATGAATGCCATAACAAGGCAGACAAGCTTCCCAACTCCAGAGATGGCCATGGCTAGCTACTATATATTCAACTATTACTCTCCTTCTTAGCTTCGTCCTATGGCTTCCCAATGCCAAGTTGCACCTTATATATCTATCTATCTATGTATTCTACAAAAGGACGTACTGGTTTTTTTTTTCAAACTTTACCATCTAACCCAAATGCCCCCATTTGCTACTTAAATTACGACTAATGCCATAATTAACATCTCTCCATATTTAAATCTCATAATTCTCTCTCTCTCTCTCTCTCTCTCTCTCTCTCTCATGCACACACACACAAAAATAGTATCCCCCAAATTGCTTTCTTAATTTCATTTACTTTCCTAATTAATTTCTTTATTAATAAGTAACTCCCACACCTGTCTCTTTACGAAGTGGCAAATCTTTCATTGAACTATTTTACCCTTTTTTCATTTAAATACTATATAATTAATTTTATAATTTTAGTTTCCTTTTTATTCTAAAACTCTCTCTTCTCACTTTCCTTTTTCTCACTCCCTCACACTCTCACACGTCTCCCTTCTCCCAATTTTTGCTCCTTTCTTTTATTCTCATACCATGGAGGCTCTTTGACACTTGTTACTCATCTTGGGC
Source organism: Macadamia integrifolia (assembly GCF_013358625.1). Classification (NCBI taxonomy): domain Eukaryota; kingdom Viridiplantae; phylum Streptophyta; class Magnoliopsida; order Proteales; family Proteaceae; genus Macadamia; species Macadamia integrifolia. The sequence goes on from NC_056562.1 coordinate 25,581,907, forward strand.
TCACTTTTCCTTCCTCTCAAGTAGTTTCTTAACAGTCTATGAAGCAGTCCATGAAGCCAGAAGGAGGAAGGAGAGATGAAGAAGAACTGTGGAAGCAGTTTCCTAACAACCCACTCTTCCACGTACTAGCCTTGTTTATGACGCAGGTAGCCATGGATTTTGATCATCAATAACAGGTTTTATTTTGAAAATTGAAATTATGATATGGGCCTTTGACTCCTCCGTCTTTTTTCTTCGGTTTACTCGAACAATTTTGTACTTTTAGGATCTTCAATCGTGTTTGCTATTCCCATGGGAGCTGCAACTATCTAGGTTCTTATGTACTTCTTGATTTTTTTTCCCACCTATTCTGAATCATTGCAAGATTAAAGAATTGTAGAAGTTCTCGATCCCTGCTGTAGGGCACCGTTACACCCGGCTTCTTCTTCTCCCCATTTCTCTTAAACTCACTCCACTTTCTTTTAACCTTTTCCACTCTCTGATTGTCCACGATCTCTCCTCCTCTCTTTCCACTTCCTTTTTCTTCTCAAACTCCTCCTTTCCACTTTCCACTTTCCATTTTCTTTGTACCAAACCAAAAA
>NC_056562.1:25583292-25613972 GCF_013358625.1 Macadamia integrifolia
GGATAATAATAGATTTCAGTTTTTTTTATATTCAAAGATGATACAAAGAAGAAAACCTCAAAGGAATTAAACAAAAATACTAACTTTGATACAATTTGTTCATTCATATCTTTAGATAATTTGTATCCCCCGTGCTTTTGTTTTTTTCCCCATTCTTTATTTTACTTTTACAAATTTTATAAGAAATTTGTAATTGGTTTATTTCCTCTGTCTTGTTCTCCCTCTCTATGAATCGATTTTGAGGGATTGTAATAGTCCAACAGCCATGAATTAGCTTACTTTTATATTGAAATAGGTGAATGTGACTGACACAACCGACACTGAAAGATTAGCTTTCCACTGCAGTTGCTTACTCATATGTCACAGAAGAAACCAAACACTGCAACTACACAACATGAGATGGATGTCTCAATCCCAAATGGAGGTGAGAGATTACGCAGGGAGATTTGGAGATAAAAGATGAAACTCCTGAAAATATCATGTTTCTCAAACTTAATTCAAAGGAAACAAAAGCATCTCGTTTTTTGCACCCAAAAAGTTAAATTTCATGTTTTATTCGTACTAAGCTTACAAACCCATCTCTAAGCACTAACATGTTAACCATGACTTCACTCAATCAGAGTCTTTCTGTCACATACTTATACACACACAGTTGGGATGGGAAAGCAGTTGGCTAGTACATTAGAAAATCAATGAACTCTACTACCAATTAAGCAAGCAGGTATCTCCATGGCAATGATACCATTGTTTGTGTTTCAACCTCTAGTAGCTGACATTTAAAAATGATACCATCATTTGTACATGTAACAATAGAAACTCCAGAAGAGGCTATTGTAACTCCTCCAATAGCTGACACTAAGGTGAGCTAAAGTTTCCCCTCCCACCACCCCTACCCCTTAACTTCAAATCTATACCTTGACATATGGATACTAGAGTGGTAAATTCTTTTTGAGCTGTTTCAAGTGAATTTGTTGGAACTCTGCCACTATTTTTGTGGCATATGGTTTCTTTTCAATTATATTATGGTATCATCTACAGTCCCTTCCTTTCATCTTCTCTGCTTCCATTTATTTGATTTTTCTTTGTAAATTTTAGCAACTTGTTCTTTTCAGAAATTGTTGATATTCAACTTATGATGCACTCAAAATCAAGATATTGAACATTTCTGAATCTGAATGGCTTATCACCGTATCTGTTTTGATATTCTTTTCTATAAATCTGTTTTTGTATGTTAGTTTTCATCATTAACCACTGGTACTAGCAGATTAATGCCAAACTAAGTGTTTTTCCGTTTTCTTTTTTCTGTGGTATTAAGACTGATTATAGATCTTTGGATTATATTCTTCCTTTTAATTGCCAATGATTTAGTGAAAAATTGAATTTTGTTCCTTAAGTAAAAGGAATTTTTTTCAATTTTTCTGGGTGGTGGTTTAGTTGAAGTAACATTTGAATTCGTAACCACAAAAAAAATTGTCTTTTTTACAGTAGTTTTTTCTGCAACTAAACCTATAAAAAACTCCATTACTACCTTTAGGGGCGGTTTTTTTAACCGCCTGATAACCGTCACTAAATGTGGTGCCACTATTGCTTTGGGACGGTTTTTTGTGAAACATTAAAAGCATTCTTACAAGTTCAGCACAACACATTAACTAATCACAACACATTAACTCAATTATCCAATAGAACTAATTAATTTACCAAGTTCAGCAAAAACCCAATCTAGATCACACACCTCTCTTTCTCACACAAAAAATAGAAAAGGAAAAGAAATTTTGAATCAAAGTGAACTCCATATCACATAGAACCTAAAACCTCACTTAAAAATGTTTCGCCAACGTGCATTTGCACGTTTGTTTTTGCTAGTATATATATATATATATATATAGAGAGAGAGAGAGAGAGAGAGAGAGGAATTCAAATTAGAGTCTAGGTGAAGGAGGTAATGGTGTAGGTGTGTCAATCTGTCCGAGCTGATTTTGATTCAGGTTGTATCGGTTTTGGTGTGGTAATGGTGAAGTCGAAACCAAACCAATAAGAAAAGTTTGGTTAGGTTTGGTTTGGTTTTGAGTTCGTATTGGTTTCGAGTTCGTATTGGTTTCTTATATCTGTTTGTTATTGAATTGATTTTGGTTTCGACCTGGTTTGGATTCGTTTTTAATATATATATATATATATATATACAAAATTGTGGAAAATCTGGTTTTTTTTATGGGTTTGGGGCTGTTAATGGTTTGGTTTTGGCTAGGGTTTTGAACTTTCAACAACCTTTTATGCATGTAACCAGGAATGTTATACATTTGCCCCATAAATTAGCTTTGCGGGCTGAGCACTCTTATTATATTCTCTGGTGAATTGGTTACATGCTAGACAGTAATGAAGCTTATCTCTACAAACTCTTACCACCTCAACTTGTACATTCCTTCTGATCATTTAAATCCTCACCGAATACAATCCTTTCCAGCCGATTTGCTAAAATATTGGAAGACAAATAGTGACTTTTTAAGAATTGATTTTCTCTTCTTAATTCTTCTATCACACCTTCCATTTCTGAAATCTGTTTTTCCATCACTTGGTTTTCCCTTCGTAATTCTTCTATGACCTCTTCCTTCTCTGAAACCTGTTTTTCAGACATTTGATTTCTCTGGAGATTTTCCCTTCGTAACTCTTCTATGACCTCTTCCATTTCCGAAACCTGTTTTTCTAGCATTTCATTTGTGGTTCTTAAGTTATCTACCTGCATTAACAACATAATTTGTATTTTAGGTTTCGACCGAAGATGGAAAAAACAATTACAAAACAATAGAAGAAACTCACGTCATCCATATTATCTGCAGAAGGGCTCGGTGATGCTTGTGTCACCTCCACAGTTACCTCCCGCACTTCTGCTATTTCTCCATTTACGTCAATAACTGTATCCTCTGATGTTTTTCCATTTGCATCAATAACTGTATCATCTCCAGAAGGGCTCTGTGATACTTGTGTCACCTCCACAGTATCCTTCTGCACTTCTGATGTTTCTCCATTTACATCAATAATTGTATCCTCCTCTGAATCTAAATGCTGCAATTCAAGCTCTTTCTTTTGAGTTCCTTTCTCTTCCAGTACTCATCAAAGTTAAGTATCTTGGTTCCGACAGAACATAAGTGCAGGAAAACTCAGTAACAAGCATAGATGAAGGAAAATTCCACATCTGCTGCTTTTCTAAAAGGTTTATTTTGGTTCTTAAGTTATCTTCTCATATAAATCACATTTATGTTTTCGGCCAAAACATGTACCACACATAAACAAGTAGAACACAATAAAGGATGAACAAACTCACATCAACCATGCCATTTGTGGAAGGGCTCCCTAATGTTGATGGCAGCTTCATGTTGTACTTTTGTACATCGGCCATTTCTCCAGCTAGATCGGTAATTAGCTCCTTTTCCAATTCTACAGCCTGAGTTCTTAAGTCATTATCCTGTTTCAAAAGAAACAGAGGATGTAGTTTTAATAGAATGAAGCCTTTAGCCAATAATTGAGAAATGTGAATAGGAGATGGAAAAACACTTTACTAACCGTAGCTGTTCTTGACAAGTATTCTGATGTAGATGGGGACTCTACGGTTTCTTTTGGCATCTCTAATAGCTCCCTGACAATATCTATTTGAGACTCCTCAGGAGTTGGGTTCAGCTCCCAAATTATCTGACTTAAAACCACTACTTGTTAAAACAGAAAAAGGTGGAATAAAATCCAACAGCATGTAACTCCAAAGTCTAGGAATGTAACTAGGTGGGTAAAATCCAGTTAAATGAGGTTTCCACTCAACCTGAACCTAAAAGTCGGGGACGGATTTTCCACCCAAGAACAACCCAAGGCCCCAAACTCAAACTCAATACAACCTAAGATTGGGTTGGAGACACTTGGTTCAATTTGAACAAAGCCAATGTTGCAGTCCTTCCAAGACCATGGATTCCTCAACAGTCAGCATTTGGAATTTACAATGCAAGCATAAATTTTTTGGCATATAACATCAATGTGGCTCGAACACTGTGTACTCTGAAAGACTAATGACACCTCTAATACAAACCAAAGCACTTGCATATGAACAGTTGGCATTCTACAGAAAGTTGTGCATAATAAATTATTGGTATTTACAAACAGTAATGCACATAATAATTATCTCCCAGTGATTTTGTACCTGATTCTCATGCAATTTCTCAAATTTTTCCGTAAACCATTGCCTAGTATGCGAAGAAGAGTTTTTCCATTGGCAAGAACGAGGGAAGGGCAAGTTTCTTCCATGGTGAAGAGGCCGGGCAATGTCAATATGTGCATAACACCACATCTGTGAAGAGAACATGATAAGAATCAATAAATTATGTGGATGCATTGTATAGAGAGTCATGGACACAGAAACGTACTTGGACAAATATGAGACAACCTCCCACGTATTCTATCCCTTGTTTTTTTCTTCTATCTAACCAGAGATGCAGATTCTCATGGACTGCTGCTCCCCATGCATATCCTAGCATCTTATCCAGGTCTTCCATAAACGAAAGGTAACGAGAATCTACTGTTCCCTTGGCATTTGGAAAAAGAAGCACTCCAAATGTGAATAATAGAAATGTCCTAATAAAATCGTCATTAACAATCGTTTTGAATGATTCAAGACTCTTTTCAATTGCTGATATTGAAATCTCTCTCTTTCCTGGGACAGCACCATACTCTCTTTCCAAATGTGAGAACGGTTCATCATTTTTTAGGACCACAGGCTCACCCATCACATGTAGTCCTAGAATCAAGGCTACATCCATGAGGGAAATCTTGATATCCCCAGGGGGAAGTACAAATGCCTTCTTTTCACAATTCCACCTGTCCATCAGTTCTGCTAACAGAGTCTTGCTCAACTTTTGGTTTGGCATAATGAGCAAATGACCCAATCCCGTTTTCTTTATTGCATTCTTTTGTCCATTTGAGAGTTTCTCTACTTGTTTGATAAATGTTGACACAGTAAACCTAGTATTAATATTCTCAACCTGCCAACATTAAGCAAAGACAACAAATGTTAAATGTATTACAACTTTTGTCAGTCAAACCTATGTCATCAGGGATATGAAATAGTTTGAAGTCATTGAAACTAAGGGAGCATTTCCTCTAACTAATATAGGAACATATTGGTGTAGATAGACTTCCTACTGAATTCTATTAAACTACTTGCTTGTTATTTAAGTCAAGGGTTATAAAATCAGGCATATGAAGTACCCTAAAGTTTTGAACTTTCATGTTTCACAGATAAAATTAATGATTTTTGGATTCCAGGGAGTAAATAAGTGGTGTGCTTGGTAAGAATGTAGCGACCTGGTGGTCAAGCAATCGAAACAGCTCCTCGATATTCTTGGGGTAAGGCTACGTAGTTCTTGCACCCCCAGACCTCGCACATGCGGGAGCCTCGTGCACCAGATAAGCCCTCATTCCAAGGAGTAAATACAAGACAAAGAAAAGTATAGATTTTGGAAGGATGTAGGCCTGCAGATAACACAACCACTGACACATTAATTGATGATTGATCAATATTTACATGTCAGGTCCGTTTAAGATGCTTGGTGGAATTGAAAACTCTTTATTCTTAAAAGGTTTTATACTGAATTTCTGTTCTCTTCAGTTTTTCTCATTTCAACTTTCCTTTTCCTTTCTGATTCCTACTTGCAGATTACGAATCATTTCAGTTTTTGACTAGTGTGCCGATGTAGCTGGAACTCCCATGGTTTCATTGGCATCTCTAATAGCTCCTGGATAATATCTACTTGAGACTCTTGAGGAGTTGGATTCAACTCCCTTTTATTCTTAAAAAGGTTTATGCTAATATTTTCTTCTCCTGGCTTCTCTCAATTCAAAATTTCTTTTCCTTTTTGAGACTTACTCACAAATTACTGTCACAGTTCTAAACGTTTCAATTTTTATTTTGCACCTGGAGACTACGAACCCCAACTTCTTCACCCCCCCCCCTCCTCTTTATTTATTTATTTTTGTTTTGGGTGGGGGGCATGAAGAAGGTTAAACCCATCCAGAGCTAAGCCCAAGCATGAAGGAGATGTACCAAATAGATGAAATTTATGACAACAGTTTTACCGACCATTATAAATGAGTAATTTCTTCCGGTCCATGAGAGCTTCCTTTGAACAAATCACTACAATTGCTTCATCATACCCAAGAGGCCAAGATACCATAGCAATGCCAACAAGAATAGCTATCAAATGGTCTGGCATCTCTAGAAAAAAACATTAAGTAGAGGTAATATGGTAAGAATAGATTCACTGACCATGGTTAATTGGTGTCCACGAAAAGGTCCCGTTCAGCAAATCACTAGTCGTTCCACCATATCAGAGATACCCTGACACTGATAACAAGAAGAAAAACTATCAAATGATTTGTTATTTACAACTATGAGGAGAAAATTTAAACCGAATGCATACAAAGTTAAGAAGCACAAATTAAAAGGAAATCAAGAAATTTAAAAAAGATGTTAGCACCTAACAACATTTGGTGATATATTAAAACCATTGCACTGCTGAAGTTCCAAAGCTATGATCTAATTGTATTTTGTCATTGGCTATTAGAGCTTATCTGCTTATAAAGTAAGGAGGACCCACTAATCCAAGTAGTTGAATAAAACGAAAACTAACTGGTTCTGCCTTCAGAAAAGAGAGAGAATCACAACCCATTTACACGCCATTGAACAAGAAAGGAGGAAGATAGTAAAACAGAAAACAAGCATATCAAAGGGAGAAGAAGGATCATTTCTTATAAAAAAAAAATAATAATAAAGAAAATATATAAAAGGAAGAAAAAAAAGAGGGAAATTCATCAAGGGTAGTAGATTTAACAATTAGATTTGTGAGGTGGGAAAATTCAAACCTTGTATCGAAGTAGGAAATCAATAACCTAGAAATCAAAGTTCAGATTCTCCGATCAAATTTATGGCAATAGCTTTGCGTAGATTTCGCCCTTTCTCCCTTTGATCAGATTCTTTTTGGTGTAACTGATTATAAATCTTCAGCTACGGGGGATATTAGGAAACAAACCCTGAATGGGGCAGCGAGAGAAAGAGAGAGAGAACAGTGAAGCTTCTGATGCAAGCTTCCCATCTGGAATCTAGTGAGGAAATGACAAAAAGGCTGGAGAGTACTTTAGCGTGCCGCGTGGTGCTTATTGGTTGGCTGAAGGATTCTCTCTATCTTTTTTCAAAGAATCAATTTGTTTAACTTTTTACCCTTAGTTCGTCTCGATAGGCTGATACGATATCGATCCTTGAACCATAGTCGTAATGATCAATAATGTATATATTTTTTTTCTTTTTGTAAAATATAATCAATAATGTATCCAAAACCATTTAAAAAATTTGGAGTTTTTCTGTCCGAGAGTATAAGGGATGCACCAGCACAGGGGTCAATGGGAATGCACCTAAAGGCATCAACATGATCAGAAATTCTACATTTCATGGGGGTGTGGTTGTCATTTCGTCAGCCTTTGTGTCTCGACACCTGGGGTGTCAATTTCAAGCTTGTACCAACAGACTCGATCGAGCCAGACACATTTATGACCCGACCTGGACCAGCCCGATTAATAAACGTGGCTGGCCTAAGATCAGCGCATTTATAAATAGGTACTACATGGTGCAAGGGACAAACCCGATGTGCCTCCTAACGGGCCTGGCTCGTTTGAGCCCAACTCAGACCGACATGTTTAGTCCGACCGTTCATATAGGTATTTTGATTTTTTTGGGATAGAGTAAGGTACTGATATTTTTATCAATTATTGACAATAATTAAGTGTAATATATTTTCAAAATTATTAATTATTTAACAAAATAAATTAAAGTATCTTAAATTTAAGAAAAATAAATACTGTTTAAGGCTTTATTGGTATATTATCTCGTTTAAGGTCCGATTAGCCTGATTAGGAGAAGCCCGATTAAAGCTCGGAACCCGATAAAGCCTGACAGGACACTGAACAAGACCAACTCATTCCTTGAATAGGTAGGTCATGGTTCGAGGACATAGGCCCTCAAGGCCCGGCTAGGCCCGACTGAGATCGGCCCATCCCGACCAATTGACACCCCTACTCGACACTACCCCTACACTCCTAGATAGAAAAACATACTCCCTTTTTAAAAAAAATTATAAGGAAAAGGATTGCCATCATGGTTTCAAGTATCGGTATCGTATCAACCATATCAGATATATCATATTAATATCGTCTGAGACCGATCCCCAATCCCTAACCAATCCGGATCAATTATCTATAATGTTTCAAGGGTAAAACAATAAATATATATATATATATATATATATATATACATTTTTGAAAAGGAAGGAGCAAAAGTTATCAATCCGGATCGGATCGGTATTGGCAAAGACCAATACCAATACCAATACCAAAAACTGAATCCATGATTGCCATGACATCTTACATTAATTTTTGAGAAAAAGAAATTTGCTTGGTCGGTTGACCCTTATGCCTAGTTAGGGGTGTCAATTCCTAAACCGAACCGGTAAAACCGGCCGGACCGAACCGATAACAACCCGGACCGAACCGAACCGAAGCCTTATTGGTTCGGTTCGGTTTCAAGTATTGTAACCCCAAAACCAAACCGAACCGCACCGAAAACCGGATGAACCCGAAACCAAACCGAAACCGGCTTAAAACCCGGACCGAAACCGAAACCAAACCGGTAAGAAACCGAAATACTCCAAAATTCATTAAAAAAATTAAAATTTGAATAGTTTTGTATACATTTGTATGGAAAATCGAATTCAAACTAGACCAAAAATCAAAACCAACCCGGTTACAAATCGATTTAAGAAATCGAAGTTCAACAATTCATCATTTGGTTGTTTCCTAATGGCTTCATACCGGTTTAAAAAACCGATCCAAACCGAAATGAACCTAATAAATCCAAACCGGTACCAACCCGAACCCAAACCGCACCGAAACCGACACCGGACCGAAACCGATAAATCCTTATTGGGTCGGTTTCGGTCACTTCCAAACTCACACCGAAACCGGTGGAACCGGACCGAAACCGCACCGACCCGGACCGTTGACACCCCTATGCCTAGTCATAGAAACACTTGAATCACCACTCCATCTCTTGTTAAATCAAAATCACATTCATGTTGATGCCTCTACATATCTTCTCATTGGCCCTTATGTAAATGCAAAAACCATGCGACCACGCGGCAATCTTTTGCCCCAAATTTTTTTAAGAAAAAAAGCCCTAAGGGATAGCAAGATCCATGTGCCCAAACAGGAAAATGCAAACTAATCACCTCACGACTCATAAAAGATGGGAATCGTGTCTTTGTTGACGCTTCCACAAGTGTTCCCCTTGGCTCATAGGTTGACACAGGGGTGACACTACCTTTAAGGGAACCCTCTTCCCTTTTTCATTTTCCTTTTTTATTTTTTTTTATTTTTTTTTTATTTTTTTTCAACTCTTAAAATGTATGCCCTATATGAATGATACCTGTTTTCCTTTGACACCAATTGGTGCGGAATGCAAATTCTCCTATCCCAAGTCCCAATATGATTATTCCATAGCAACCAGCAAACCACCCTCCAAAACATTCTTGGGCAATCCACATATTACAAGGCAAACTGAGTGGGTTTGCTGGGTTTTTCATATACAATACCTTAACCCGACAAGGGTCATCCCATTTCGGATCTGTAAGATATGAAATGTTACCCATTTCCATTCCTATAAATGCTCAAGTAGGGGTGCAAGTTTGGCTCAACAAGCTCGAGGCCACCGAACTCAGAGGCCTAGGTTGGGCTAGGATTGAGATTTCTAAACTTTAAAGTCGAGTTGGGCCTAAGCTTAGCCAATCATGAATTTAGAAAGGAACGGAACACTGCCCGTCCCTGTGGCTCTAGTACCAGCACGCACAGGACAATAAGAGGACGTGCAGGAGCATTGACCACGTAAAAGACCAGCCTGACACAACCCAGCAACAAGGCAGTTGACAGAGCATGACTCAGCCATATGTAACACATAAACAATTTCAGGAAACCACAAGCCATACAGAAGCTCCACGCTATGCAAGTAAAATGGATCATCTGGTCAATAAAGCAATGGCTGGAACCTACCCAATAACAAACTCAGCCTTAGCGAAACTTAATGGAATCAGCTACATAGATACAGGGTAAATGAAGGGGAAAAAACCCAGCCCCAGCAAGTCAGGAAAATCTAAGCTATCTGCTATATAGATCCTTACACTCCTGTCCGCTCTATATGAGGTCATACCTGGGACAAGACGTAAACAATGCATGTCATTTGGCCATAGTCTATCCAAAAGGAGCAAATTATCCTATTCAATTTCCCAAACCCAACTATTGAACAAACATGTATGAAGAAGGTACAACAGTTACAGCATGGAAACAAAGTGAAAGCCAAATATGGAAAATGACTATCTCAAGTAAACAGAAGACATCAATCAGTTAGGTAATTGGGCAGGTAAATAGCACTCTCTGCCATATGATCTTGGAACTCCAACAGATCAGCTCATACCATCATATGATTCCACACTTAAACCAATGAAACAAGGTGCCTATCACTAAATTTATACATAAATTACTTCTAAAAATATATATTGACCCAAAAAAATAAAATAAGATCTTGTCTTAGAAACTAAAAAGATGAAAGCACAGATTTAAATGATCCAATAAATCAAATCATTGCAAGAACCAACCATAAACAATTCAATCAGCTCCAATAATTAAACTTAACTCGGAAAGTACGACAAACATACAGTTCCAATAGGCCCCAACAAATCCAAGATTACAAAAATGTAGTTAAAAGGGATCCAGTCGACTCCAATAAATCAAATCATTACATAAATCAGTAGAGGGTTGATGAATCTTTGTTCCAAAAAAAAAAGAGGGAGAAAATAAACCAACAGAAAATGAAGATACAAGGAGTTGGCAGTGGGGATTTCTCCCATTCAATCACCAGGAGAATGGATAACATATGGAAAAAGGAAGATGGACACCTGAAACTGCCACAAAAAATACTGCAGGAACTTGACATAAAATACATTAAAAAGAAACGCCCCAAGGTTTTTCTTTTCTTTTCTTCTTCTTTTTTTTATTTTTTTTATTTTTTTTTTATTTTTTTTTTTATTTTCCCCTTTTTGATAGATAACCCCAAGAATAAACGACAAGGATTTTGAGCATCAAGAAAGACAACAATGGAGCCAAATAAATAAATTATATTGAAACAAAGAATGAGAGAAGATTGGGTAATTGACTGGATGTCAAGCTATGGACAATCTAACAGATGAAGTGGGGCCAATGGTAGGTCAGTCGGTCGGTAATGGTACCAAGTTCAATTTAAAAAGTGCTGCTGCTTTCACTGGCAGATATTGAAGGGCCTTCAGACTTCACAAGATGTGAGCCCCTGCTACTGATATCAAGGCCCTGTAATCTGCCAAGTTGGTCCTGCTGCAGCATGTCTGAGAAGGGATGAGATTGGGCCGCAAGCATGGGATGGTTTCCCATATTAGACTGGGAAGGATGGAACTGTGGCAAATGAATGTTCTGATGGCCTCCAGGACCTGGTTGTTGCGGAAGTGAGAAGAAAGATGGTGAGGCATACTGCATGTGGTGCATTCCCAAGCTAAATGTCTCACCAGGGCTTGATGCTTCCCCCGTGGCAATTTTGAGCCGCTCAACCTCCTGCTTCAATGCTTCATTCAAGGCTGCAATTGCAATCAATATCATCAAATATGTAAGCTTAGTTAAAGGATTCACTTCACAGTTGAGAGTCTTGAGACTATACAATAGCCAATAACAGAAAATCTATACAAGGTTACCCTGATACATTATAGTAGACAACAAGATTAAACGGCAAACTCATTCTCACTACCCTGCCCAGCCTCACTGTGCCACATGGACAAATGATGTGGCTATTCCGACTGTTTGATTGAGAGGAAATGGCCTGCATTAGCCATGTGCCAAATTTCAGAGCCTAATTCAATTAAATAGCCTCACATGTGTTGGCATGCATCACCATGTATATTTATGCATGCCTACTGTACTCCAACCACTACTGTGCACTATCCCATGGTCCTGATTCTTCAAAGCTCTATTTCGGCACTTGGCAAGTATGAAATGTGAACAGGTGACCTAAGGGTCTACCTGTGAACAAAATTTGGGCCCATCTGATCCACTACGTGGCAGATATTTGGGCCGCTTTGTAAGCTTATCACAGTGGCCTGTGATGGAAAATTTTCCCATATAAATAATTGAACTAAAACTAAGAAAGAGCTTAAAAAATAAGAATGAAGAAGACAGGTATACTAAGAAAAGGAAAGGAATGTGCAAGAGAAACAAAAATGAAAATCCACGAGGATAGCACACCTACTTGCATCACTTCACATTATTCCTTTTCTATTATTGGATTGGTACCCATCCCCCGAAGTCCTTCGGAATCGCAAAGTGATATAGGAACTTGACTTGTGTACAAAAAATTAAAACCAGCAAGCCCCACTTCCTCAGAGGAGCCCACCAGGAAACTTCTCTTTCACAGTTAGAATAGTCGATTTGTGAGGGTCTATTATCAATGCGACCAATGCCCATGAAATTTTTTCCCAGTTATTAGCTCTTGTTATATTTGATTTACCCCTCTAGTGTGCCACAATGATATTTTGGGCATTATGACTGTCTATCTTTAAATTGTAGGGCCTATTTAACGCAAGAGGTTTTTATTCATCATAAAGTCCATTAAGCAGGGAGGTCACCAATTAGGGAGTTCCAAAACTCATGCTACCTTGTTCCTAAGGTAGGAGAAAATGACTAATGGTCAAGAAACTAGGTTTCAATCAAAACCCTAATTTCTCGATGTGAAACACTAAAATTCGAAAATTCAGCTTCAAACTACTGTTTTGCACAGCAAACCTTTATTCCCAATTTCAAACACACATTTCTCGTACCTAAAACGATAAACCAACCCCAACTCTACAAAAGAATCCTCTTCAATTTCTACATATTTTCAGTTTACACCTTAGCTCACTTGATTACCAGAAATGTTTCTGTTGTTAAGGGTTGACATACATTGTTGTGCCCCTTAACAGATCAAGCTTAGGCGGTAGGTGTTGGCCAGATCTAGATGCTCCTACATGCAACACACATATTTTCTAGATAATAATTCCTGCAACATTTATTCCTTAATAATCTTATAAGAAAATTCATCTTATCACTAATTTTGGAACCATTTTCCCATCATCAAAGGATTTTTTTACCAAATCAATCGAAAGAAAAGCGTGACTCCCGAAGGATATTTTCTTTTCTAGAGAATTGTTTTGGATACAAACACTGTTTCAGTGATCTTAGTACTGAAGTCTAGAAGAGACAGGCTAAAAAAAAATGATATTATGAACAGGTTGGAAGTGTTCTTGCAAACAAATTATTATGGTCCATAAACAAAAGTCAGAAGGCATCTTTAGTATGGGATTCTATCATTCTGGTATTAAGCAGTAAAATCCATGCATTGGCATTCATCCTCTAACTCATGATCTACTACATCAATGACAGACGGACATGAGGTCACGCATATATTAGTAGTTTGTCTCACCTAGTGGAGTAATCATTAGCTTGAAACAAGCAAAACTAACAAAAGTATCTAAGAACCATGATTTTATGCACAAGAAATATGTTGGGAACAGAATTAACAGAGTACACCTTGCATTTTATTGCATATAAAACAACCTGGAAATGAAACATTACCATCACGTAAATGAGCTTGTTGTTCCATAGCTTGTAACCGAAGCTTAAGCTCTGCATTCTCAGTAGTCAGGCCCGTTGTATCTCTCTACAAGGGAATACAACAAGAATAAAAATCAGTACTTTTAGCATTCTAAACAAATATATGAAAGCTATATATCTGATGAAATCAAGAATCAATCAGATCGAAGACAACTGCAAGCTTGGAGAACTTTTAAATTAAAGTATTGTACTCAAGACTCTAAGACTCAAAACACTTCTATTGAAAAGTGATGAACCTGCAAGGTAGTGCTAAATATTTGTCCAGTGACTTGGGTAACTCCAAGTTGTCAAAAACTAAGAGGTTTAACTCATTTCACTGTCACTAAAGTTGAGCGCTGCTCAAAGTATTACATGCATACTGATGATTATATAAATTAATATAATCACACAGCCAACCATATCCATATCCTAGAGTTCTAGAAACAAAAAATTCTCTCCCTAAGGTACCATTGAAACAAAAGTCTCTTCGTAAGGTACCATCGTTTCCCAACCGTAGTTTCAGCTCCAAACATTTTTTAATCAACACTTAAAAAATGTTTCCCAACTGTAGTTTCAACTCCAAATATTTTTTAATCAACACTTAAACACTGTTTGGAATTGTTCCCCAGACGAGGGTTTTAAGTATCGGTACGTACAATACTTATCAATTTAAAAAAAAAAAATGTGTCTCGTACTGTATCAGTTGATATGACACAATACAGGTCAATACAGCTTGGTACTTACCATAAAACCTGCAGAAAAACAGAGAAGAAAACTGAGACTTTCTAAACCCTGAAACTTGGGGATTGTGTCCCCAACAAATAGGAACTAAATTTCTCAATTGCTAGGACCATCTCTATAGAACACCATCAACAGTAGCATGTAACCCAACCACATGCTTAGATCAACTAACAGAATAATAGTAATTCAACGATGTCCTCTGTACAGACCCACTACAAATAGAAAACTCAAAATAAAAACATAAATAAATCCAACTCGACATTTGCCACTATGTTCTGAAATAAATCTAGGAAAATTATATTAACAAAAGCACAAGACCAAAAACATCAACCAAATTAAATAGAATAGTGCAAACTGAAGCTTAATTTACAGGAGGCTTCTTTAAACTGATCTACCATACACAGTTACATGGCATCAGAATAGATTTAAGAGACACAAATGGAACCCAGTTATGCATGTTAGATTATGGTTGCAGAAATTACAAACCTGGAATAATGTGAGTTGGGCAGAAAGAGTAGTCGCTTCAGTTTGCAATGTCTGAACTTTTCGCTCAAGCTCTGAGATATAACGAGCCTTCCTCTCTTTTGAACGAGCAGCAGATTGCCTGTTTGCTAGAATCCTGTATAATGAAGAATTTGAAATGTAATACAGAGTACAGAATTTCATAAGCACCAAATTCCCAAAATTCTAAAAAAAAAAAAAAAAAAAAAAATTCATAAACAAAAACCATAAAATTCCATGCTACATTACTAACTGATGGTTGAAATGAAATTTCCTGAAAATGGCATGACAAGGCTGAAACTAGTGCTTCCGGCTGTGTGATAGACTGGCTGCTGCCTTGATAATTGCTCAGTAACTTGCCAGCCGCCACTCTGGATATTCAATGACTTGGAGTTTTGGCTCATTTTAAAATCAACTAAACATGGTTCAAAATTTTAATAATTTGTGTATGTGCAATGTACAAATCTTTTACTGAAGCAAACCTATTATGCAATGCGACAATATAACACACAATCGAACTTGATTCAGAGTTACCCCAACCAATGAGCAACTAAATGAATCATGTTCTACCGTTCACCTCTATTTTAACAGTATAAGCTTATAGAGCATATATTTATGTTAATCACCATGAATAAAATAGGGCAAGATAAATGCTAGGCAGAGAACCAAGCTATACAATAGGAGAGTAAAAGTTCAATAAAGCCATATGTTCAATCACCTGACCCAGACAACTGCCTACTTGTAAGATGACTCTCTAAACAACATTAACGACCATAAAACTTTCAACATTGGAAAGTAAATTTCTCTTTAAGTTGATAATTTAAAGATGCAATAGGTATCACAAAATTAGCGAACCTAAAATCAAGAATTCCAGGAACTCCTCCCTTGTACGGAGAATGTTGAATATGTGGTGCCCAAGAGCGTGTCAAATAAAGCCCAAGGGGAAGTGCTCAGTGTTGGAGCTGGTAAACATGCCTGAACCAGGGTCAGCTGCTCTTCCTCTTTCGTTTCCTTATTGAGTCCGTACTGTTTTCCCTCTTTTGATAGGCGGTAAGTTCATAGTCTCTTCCCTATAGGCTACTACTTTTTTCCCAGGTAAAACCTATTTAAAAGAGTAAATATCAAGTAAAATATTGATTTTTGTACCAATTTTCCCTGCATTTTTTTCTTTTTCACAAATTTTACCAGGAAACTAACAAAGCCTTATTCCCTCTTCGTTTCATCAAACACCCCCCCCCACCCACCCACCCAACCAACCAAAATAAGTTTTCATACGATGGATCGAATTGAAACCTTAACTTCTAAGTAATCAGACCCTCTAGTCCCCAACCGAGAAACCCAAGTAGATCCTGCAATAAAAAATATTCCCCCATTGGTCATCCATCAATTTAGCACCAGCACCCTAAGTTCTACCGCATCAGAAGGTCTATGCATTCCTCTAGGGGATGGCATATTAGGTCTCAACTTCAAGAATCATGGAAGTAAAATTGGAAATCAATTACCCTTCTAGACGTATTAGGAATTCAGTCAAACAGAGACGACAGATGAATTTGTGCATCAGCATTTTTCTTTTCTCCTTTTCTTTTTCTTGATTGAATAAATTTATAAAACATTTTTATGCTCAACTGTAAGAGAAAGTGACATAACAACTAAACCCACCAAAAACAAGTCAATTCTTTTTTAAAAAGAACCGAAAATCAAGCTTAAATACAGAAACCAGAAAGAGCAACCGTTCAGAGGAAAAAAAATTAAAGCATACCTTTTGGCCCGCTTGGGATCGAGTGCCCAAAGCTCGGCAAGCTTATCAGGAGCCATTGCCTTCTTGGCCTCCAGCGTTTCCTCAAACATAGACTCCCCTCTCGAAATCGAAGACCCATCAACCGAATTGCTATGACGATGCCGAGGCCTCGCACTCTTCTCACCAACGGTGTTCTCATTCTGTGCATCTCCAGCGCCACCACTACCTCCTGCACCATCTGATGTTCCTCCTCCTCCTCCTCCTCCGCTACTCTGACCCACGCAATTCCCTACGGCGTTAGCAATAGAATCTTCGTTGATTCGAAAATCACCGGTCTTGTTTCCCTCTGGGCAATCTTCAATTCTAGATCCAAGTTTTTCAATATCCATGTAAGTGCAGAAAAGATCGTCCTCAGATCCAATCTCTTCGAAACTTCCCGTTGACGCATCGAATGGATCGTTGATGAGATCTATGTCAAATGGGATTCGGAAATTCACCTCAGAGTGGGCTCGTCGATGGTGAGAGCGGCTGCTGCTAGGGTTTCCAAGCATTGTCGTTGCTTTTGACTTTTGAGTATTCTGAGAGTTGGGGTTTGCAGGATCTTGCATTTCTCTGTCTCTGTGTTCCTCTTGTTGCTGTAATGCTGTCGCTCTCGTCGTCTCAGCCAAATAAGAGATTCAGTTTCGTTCTCGTTCGCTGTGGTTTCTCTATCATTGTAAATGCAATGCGCGAAAGAAAGAGCGAGAGAGAGATCAGGTTATAAATGTAGAAAGAATTAAGGCTGGATTTAGTTCGTCAAAGGAAAGAAAGGGAAATATCTAGGTTCCTGCGTTTCACATTTTTCTTATATTTTTATGTTGCTATTTCACTATTATTTTATTTGATTTGATTTTATTTTATTTTATTTTATTTTATTTTATTTTATTTTATTTTGTTGGGGTGAAACCTCGTTTGCCTTTGCAAGCCTCACAGCCCACAGGCTCACACACTAAACTTTGTTTGCAAGAAAGGAATTTTATGTTTGTTGGGTTGTTTGGTGGGTTTGACTTCAATCCCCATTTCTTCTTTTTGGGCATTGTTTGGGGTTTTTTTTCTTTTTCTTTTTCTTTTTTTTTTTGTTTAAGACTCTAATCAAAATAAGGTGACACCTTTTTTATCAGGGGTGTCAATCAGTCGGTTCGGTTCAATTTTGATCGGATTGAATCAGTTTCAATCTAGGAATAAAGGACACCAAAACCAATTCATTAAAAAACTTTGGTTTTCGGTTGGTTTCAATTTTAGTCTGATTTGATTTCAGTTTATTTCGATTTTTCAATATCGATTTAGAACGATTTATTACCAGCCTTAAACCATAATGAGATTTTACATTCATAACTTGTAGTGACAAAAGATTTGTCGATAATACTTTAAATTTATGATTAAATCGTGGTTTATCATTGTAAAGGGAAGATAACTAATATTAAAACCGATGGATAACTAATTACTAAGAAGATAATTAATATTGAAATCATAAAATGAACCCTATTATCCTATCATTCATTTAACTATCCAACCAATTTTGTATACTGAACAAGGAAATCAATAAAAGCATTGTTACAATTTACAAATCAACTTCTCTCTTCATAAACTCATACCATTGATTTGTAACAGTTCTCTTTATAATAAAAAAATATTCTCACTAATACTGTAAAAAATGGATAATCAGTTCATCAATTTATAATCTTACAATCATTTATTTTTTGATCGATTATATTCGGTTTGGTTTAGACCGTTTTCAGCAGGTCCTAACATACCTTAGTCCAATACCAATCCAATAAGGATCAGTCTAGTTCAATCTAGGTTTTTTCGATCGGTTTTTTCACTTCGGGTTAGGTTTTCACTCTGACACTTTTGATAGTCCTATATTTATTAATGCTCTAATTTATCGTTTGGTAAACTTTTGTTTGGACTATAATACATGAAGAAAAAACTTTGAGTTTACCTGTGCACAAAATTTTAGTCTATCTTTAGATACACTAAATTGGAAAAACTATCCTATTTATTAATAATAATAGATACCAAAAAAAATCTCTTCACCCTGCGTTCTTTTATTTTTTATTATAAATAGCATCCTAGTCTATCTATTGGATGGGGACTGAATTTTCCTTAAGCTCTGGTGAACGAGGAATTCCTTCTCTGATGGCTCTCATTACGGTGGGAATAGCTGCTAGGATGGATACCTAGGAATAGCGAAAGGAATGAACCTCCACCAATTTGGGAGGATTAATGATTATGATACAAAAGTAACAACAAAAATAATATAAATCAATGCGTAGAATATTTACACATTATCAGTGTAGTATGGAATCTCCTACACCATGCCAATCGGAGAATGGGGGGCATAGGAGGGAGCAACTCACAATTCGTATCAAATGAACCTAGACCTATGAACCTGTTATTGTATGGTTGTCCTTGTTGGCAACCTGACCACATGGCGGTGATGACATGGCCAGTTTGGGTGATGTGGTTGAAAATGATGACATGGTAGTGTCCAATGTTACTGATGAGATAACATAGCCACATTGTGTGTATAGAATGGTTTGATCCATTCATGGTAGGTGGTGCAGGTTTCTAGGTCAAAACTGGTAAAATTGGCCTATGTACTATCGGGGGCATTTTTAAGAATGAAAATGACATGTTTGGAAGACCACTTCTTCATTAAAAAAATAGATTGTAATTTATCTAATCCACTGCATCTAATTTCGTCACATTTCGATACTGTATGAAGAAGTTACGGCATTTGTGGAAGTCAAGGGCAATTTCAGTTCTGAAGATGAAGTTTTTAAAAGAAGTTTTGTACATGTAACGATACGAAAAAAGTCATATATTTTCAATGGTTCTGATTTCATTGTATTTCAATTCCATATAAGGAAGATACGTCATTGGAAAGGTCTTGGGGTATTTTGGTCATTTTACATGGTTGAGTCAGATGATCAGGTCTTCTGAAAAGTTGTAGAGCATCTAGTCACGGTTCCACAACACTTCATTTCATCTCGATTGAATATCATATGAAAAAATTATATCTGTTTCCGTGAAGCCGGTTTGAAAATTCAAACCGAAAAATTCATCAGGTGCTCTCGGTGTTGGGTGGATTTTTTGGATTTTAATTTTTAAATTTGAGGGATTTTTATGTAATTTTAAGGATTTAAAGGTCTGAGTTGATAAGGGTGTTTCAGCACTGAAATATATGGAGGCAGGGGCTTGATTGTAATAAAAGAGAGTATAGAGTTGTCGAATGGAGGGTTTAGATGAAGCCACGTAGGCCTTATTATCATCTAACGGCTATTGAACTTAGGCACTGACGAGACAGTTTAAATTCCTGCGCAAAGGTCCTCATTGGTGAAGTGCATCGGACATCATGGTGTGGCGCCTCACCATATTGAGTCTTGATTGTGTGTAGTGCATGTGCATAGAATCTACAAAGAGATTCTCCATATCTTGATCTGAGCCAATCATATCAGATCGGTTATGATCTAACAGTCAAGAACAATGGAGCTTTATTAAAGTTAGCCAACAATGTACCGTGAAACATGCTACACCAGCCAATCGGCGATCGACAACATGTCTGACGATGTCAGCACGTGCATCATGATGACGTCATCTTCGACTTTGTAAGATTCAAATCCAATGGTTTAGATCTATTGTCCATTGGTTTAATCGGACGGCTTAGATTATAAGATCTTTTAGATGAGATCTATGGTCAGATCTGCGCCTTTGTTGCATGCGCACTGCCGGTGTAGCCTACGCCAACCTCCGAAGATTTCATTTCTGACTTTCTGGTTAGCCCAACTTCAAAGGGCTATGTCTCCCTCATCCTAACTTTGATTTGGGTGATTCAAGTTGGAGATTCTTCATCTCTCCGAGCTCTACATGTCTAATGAAGAAAATGAAGAGGAGAGTTGCAGAAATGGCCGAATATTTGAGTTGAAACTCAAAGAAGGCTTATACTTTGAATGCAAAACATATAATCTCTTGTACTTGATCCATAGCCTCCATTAGAGACTTGAGAAGTTGTTAGAAGCCAAGGCAGCAAACTTCATTGGTGGTAGCCAAGAAAACGGAAGAGAAAAGAGAAGGAGAAAGAAGAAAGGGAAAAGAGAGAAAAAGCCCATTCATGCTTGTGTGAGCCATTGTTGAGCCATTATATCTCTAACAAAGGAAGAGAGGAAGTAGAAAAAAAGAAGAGAGAAGAGGAGAAGCGGTGTGCCTTGATGAAGCTACGGTGAGCTTCCACAAAGGAGGAAAGAAAAAGAAAGGAAAGGAAATAAGGAAGGAGAAGAAAAGAAAAGAAAGAGAGGAAAAGAAGAGGGAGAGTATCTATATCTCACACTCACTATCAGAGTGTTTCAGACACAAACTGATTCGGGTTCTACAGTGCACTTGAAGATTCCAGTGGACCATCAGAGTTCTCGGTCTCATTTTCAGAAACCAGTGATCAGAGACATTATAGGGTTGTAAGCTATTCTACACTCATTGACTTGCGCTTTTGATTTACTATATTTTTATTGTATACTTAACTAGGTTATATTGCCATAAACTTATGCTATATGGGATATCATTGTAGGGCATTATTATAAGCCCAACTTTATCTATATAATTGGTGTTCAGTGGGTGCTGGACATAGGGACAGTGTGTTTCTTGGTAGTTACCACTATCTAAATATATCTACCATGGGTGTGGCTTCTCAGATTATTCTGGAAAATTTGGGAGGAAGACCTAGCCTTTGTAAGTCAATGGTGAAAACTAGGAACATGTTCACTTGGCTGTGGGTGCAGTCATAATTAGTATTGAGTAAATACTGAGTGCAACAGTGGGTATTACTCATTGCATGTAAGCAACTGGCCAAAGCACGTATTTCTTGTGTTGTGATTGTGCATACTAGTATTGTATTGTGGATTGGAGTGTATGCCTGCAGGATGGGTGTATACATCTGGTAGACCTGACCACTTGGTGGTGCAGTGTGGATGTACATATGATTATGTGTATGTGACAGTGATTGACGTGTGAGATTTGTGAGTCAGCTCTCAGCAGCAATACATGTTATGTGAGTAAGTTTCGAGTAGTAGCAAGAGTTATCAATAGTTCATATAGTAGCTCTGGGTAGCATCAATAGACTGTGACTAAGAGTTAATCACATCAGTTGGTGATCTGGTAAAGAACTAGCTGAGGGAAAGTTTCTGGATACACTGATTCACCCCCCCTCTCAGTGTCAACCGGGACCCAACAAAGCCCACGTTTAGAAAGGAGAGAGTGCAAAAGGTTCGTACACGTCAATAATGTGTACAACGTTTTCCTAAATCAATACACAATTGTTTATTTTTATAGAAATAAAATTATATATAGTGCAATGGTTATTAAGTATATACTATTAAGCTATTATCTAAAATTTTAGAATTTTCAGAGTAGACATATGAATGTCCGAAGTTGCATCGAAATCGTCTTCTTTTGATATTCAAATTTATATACAGGATCCAATTATCAATAATAAAATTATTCAAATAAATGGATACTAATTTGGATCAAATCTGAATTTTTCACTATCCGTTTACATCTCTATCAATTGGTAGACCTCTAACAAAAAAAAATATCTAAGTATTATGGTTGACGGTGTTGTCCACTAAACTTAAAACTTCACCATCAATAATGAACTTATCAAGACTCAATTTTCTTAGACAAAGGAGAATGGCTCCTCTAAAGGTAATGCCTTCTATTATTCCTTGCATAATAGGTTGGGATAATGGCTTTTGTTGTTTGACAATAAATTTTCAAATCAGATATAGCATCAAACTGAAAATAGGTCTAATACAGACTTTGATTGATGATTCTTCAATTAAAAAAAAAATTGAATTTAAAAATCTTTGAAATATTAAAAAACAACCATCAATTAGCACTAAAGTGGTTCTATATCTAAATCAAATTGAAAATTTAGGGTGGTTTTGATCCAATCGAGTTCAACTATCTAGTCGGATATGGTTATTAAAATTATGGTCATAATTAATGCAATCACAACTCTATTCTCTCCTATTAAGAGTAGTGCATTGCAATTGTTGAAGAAAAAATGGGTAATTATTGATGATCAATGATTCATATCATGTAATTTAGATTGTGAGTTGCCTTGAAAACTCGTTAAGAATCCAACCATATGATAAAAGTGGGGTCATAATGGGTGCTAAGAGTAATGGTGTTAATTGGTTCGTTTTTTGTGTATATGGTTTGGTTTGATTTGGTATAAGATTTTTTAGGTGAAACCATTTAGTAAATGGTTTCATATATTAAAACTGAAACCATTTATAAATGGTTTCGATTTAAACGGATTTCTTATGTTTTCTAATTTTTATCCAAACAACTTATTTGCCTTTAAAATTTGTAGTGAAATGGATGTAAATTGTAACATTGAATTGAATTGTTTTTGTTATATGCTTTTATTAATAGTTATATGATGTAAACTTTTTATTATTATTATTGAAATGCATGTAAACTTAATATTGAATGACTTAAACTTAATACGCATATGTTATTTGGTTTAACTATTTATTTAAAAGGTTTACTAAGGATTTGAACTTTAAGACTAAAATCAAACCACAGTTTCAATTTTAAAACCAAAATCGAATCATTTAATAAATGGTTCCACTTTTTTTTTTTTTTTACCCGGTGTCTGAATCTTTGATCTGGCTAGTCTCTGGGGTCATTGTGATATTGCTTACACAGGATAGGGTCAGTTCGAGACAGAAACTCTTGTACAGTAACCCCAAGAAGTTATGTACAGTGGCAATGGTTTGATCATAGGATCTCATTTCTTGAGACGGAATACTGTGTGTTGGGGATTCTTTACCATAGAATTATATGAATAACCCATTGATGTTAGAATACAATAATCATAAACCAATCATAAAAGATTAACCATGGGTGTAGTTCCTAAACCAATAACACACAAACATATAGATTGCCTTATACCTAAACCAATAATACACAAACATATAGATTTACCTCATGCATGATAATCAATGGGAGTAAAAGAATATATGTGTGTAAGTTTAAAAATCTCATAAGTATTGATCACGTAACTCTCTCCCATGTGCTTGAAGATTAATCCCATGAAGATTGTAATAAAGAATTACACAATTGAGTCTCAACCGCTAAGATCTTCTACAACCTTTCACCATTGGAATATTCTCACATGCACTATTCCTGTGGGAGAGTCCGTGTTTCCAAGACTATGAAGGTGTTAAAGTGATGGTTGTAGGAACCTTTAGCTTTTATTTATAATAGAATCCCTAAAACCCTACTTTATTATCACAATGGATTGGACTAGGAGTTTCCTAATCATAGTGGGTCTATAATTGCTTGGGCCCAATGAATCATTTGGTATCAGTTGAGCCCATATAAAAATCTTAACAATCTCCCACTTGGGTTATACTGATACTGATGTCTTTCCATTAACACCTGACCAAATAATCCCAAGACTGAACACCACTCAAACAAACTTTGATTCAATCAATAATCTCTACTATTGAACAATAGTAGAAAATACACCTCAATATACGGCATATAACTATCTAATGTTACAACCAATAGAAAATTATCAATCCAAATCACCTGAAAATATATATATATATATATATATAAGGAATTGATATCATACATGTGATCACATGAAATATATATTTCCTAATGCATAGGTCATTTTCCTGATCTAAAAATCAACCTATCTTGAAAACCTCACAGGTAATAAACTTTGATATTAATCAATACGTAGGCAAATTGTCATTTTCTTGAAATAATATCTTACTTTGGCATACCGCATATGGCTAACCACCACTTCCATAGATTTAGGTTAAATACCACCATAAGTCATAAACTTTGGTAAATCACCTGTGGTTAATCACCACTATCATGTATTTATGTTAAATATCACCATAAATTATAAACTTTGACAAATCGCCTGTGGTAAACCACCACTTCTTTGGACTAAGGTTAAATACCGCTATAAATCATAAGCTATAGCTAAATACTGCCATACATCATGAATTCTATCAAAATATCGCCAATTACCTTAACTTATCGTCAATTACTTCGGCTAAGCACTACCAAAAAACTTTAACAGGCATCACCTTTAAACTTTGATTTTTACCACCATGATATCTTTGGTTAAATGAAATTATAAAACTCCCACTAATCAAGTATATCAAAAACTTCAATAACACCAATGTCAGAAAATATGGCTCTTGAGCACTTTGTTAATAAACTTGGGTGACATCACTTTTGAAAAAATGTCACATTTACCTTGGGAAACACACAATTGAACTATGTACCACTTTGATGGGTTTCACTCATTCCTATAATGTTTTTTCACATTTGAGATGAATATATGTACAGAAGTGTATGATTTAATGTGTTTCTCACACAACTAGGGACAACACAAACAAATGAAGCATAAATGTATATAAATAATTCAGAGAATAAGATTTAAGACAAAATCATTATAAAATTACTCTAAAATCATTATAAACTTAATAGGGTAACAAAATTGTTCCTATTTATCTTCGATTGTGCTTTGATCAGCAACAACACCTGTTTGGGTTCCCTGAGAACTAAAATCAGATCAAGTAACCCTAAAAATCTCAAGTATAAAACATATATACAAAATAATCGGGCTATAAAATTTAATATATACATCTAGCAGATAAACTACACAATAAATGAAAATCTAGCAGATAAACTACAAAATAAATGAACATCTAGCAGATAAAACACACAAGATTCACAACCGTAACTACATTCATATCTTTTGGACTAAGAATGCACTAGTCCTCTTGTAAATCCAAGTTTACTGTGAAAATACAATTACTTTTATCACGTATAGGCTTAGAAACCTCTAAGTTACAATCCTTTCATACATGTATTTTCTTTAACTTGGGTGACATCACATTTGGAAAAATATAACAAACTTTGCTGCACTTAAAAAAACTATAAAAGAATAGGATGTGCCACTTTAGTGGATTCCACCTAATCCTTTCATAGATTTTCAGAAATGTACTGCACAACATAAAATGTGCGGAAGCTCACACCCAGTTCAATTCTAACATATTTATCCATCATAGGGTGTTTCAAACAAAACATACAAGTACAAAATTACATGAATATGAATTTATAATATATTTCAGTCATAAATAATTTTTTAATATCATGATAATAATAAATCAATGCAAAACTTAAAATAGTTATTTTGCATGAAAAATAATATAGTACACTGAATTTATCTTCTCACTAGTAACTTAGTATATTGAATTTATCATCCCATTAGCAACCTAGTATATTGACCTTCCACTAGTAACATCTTCCCACTAGCAGCCTAGTATACCGAATTTATCCTCCCACTTGGTTCGATCAGTCATAAATTAATTAATTTACTGGATAACACAATTCGTTAAATATGACATATATATAAGCTTGTTCACATAAGCCAAAAAATAAAAGAAAACCAAATATTTTTATCAATTAATATTCATAAATAAGTTTTTCATAGAACAATGGCAGTGTTTGAAAACTTGGTATTGAATTGATCAAAACCGATACTAATCCAACCCAACCAATCTGAATTGATCCAATCAGAATACTAAAATAACACACTAAATAAACCTATAACCTATGGTCATAGTTATGAAACACTCATCCACCTTATTGCCATTGATCAACTGTCCAATACCTTTTAGGGTAAAAAAAAAAAAAAAAAAAAAAAAAAAAAAAAAAAAAAAAAAACTTTGCTTTTAAAAGCATAATACAAAACTATTAATTTGGTTGTCCTAGTATAGAAAATTAGGTATTTGAGGCATATGTAGACCTCCATATTCTCAAGCCACTTTTAAATACATTCAGTTTAATGGTTCAACTCAACGAAGAATAATTCATTTAATATTTAATTTATGCATATAACATCAATAAAATTAAAACAAATATTACATCACTAACCATTAAACATAATCAGAGTGTAAACCAAACTACAGTCTCAACCTTTGGGTCTGAAATATACTGCTCCACTAAAAAATTACAATGACCGTGGGAGCTCTTCAACTTAAAAAATTACTATCACCTTTGGATGAATAACAACTTCTAGGTTAATGTCTGCATAGAGTATACTTGCATTTATGCTTATCTTTGATAATGTCGCCTTTTGGCAAGCATTATCTAATTCCTGCCAATAATTTATATGTCTTTAAAAATAAGATAAAACTTTTGAGTTGTAAACCTATTACAGTATTATTAAATTTTACCACTTTGGTGGGTTTCATTAATTCCACTGCAATAGCTTACAACTATACTTGGCAGCTAAAATTTATGGGTTATTTAAACATAAACTAAATACCATTTTACATGTAAAAGAACAAGCATATAACTATTAGCAAAACAAATATTACAATGTTCACATGCTGATATACAAGTAATATATGGGCTGGTTTTCTTTTTATTTCTTACAATTAAGAGAAATATCAATAAGAATCATAAAACACATATACTTTTAATTTTCACAAAACAGATTATAAAAGTTGACCAAAATTAGGCTTATAATATATAAAAATGAAGAGCATAAAAAACTAGACTCAACGCAAAAAATCAGGGTGAAAATTTCCTCACCATTTACCCCATATGAGCCATTTAAAGCATACTGTCAAAAAATTGGTTTTTAACTTTTAGGTTTGAACCAAACCCAATTGAACCAGTCCAAACGGGTTGAATCAAACCAGTTCAATAAAGTGGGTCGTGGTTCGACACAAATGGATCAAAAATTTGGGTCCATGAGTCAAAATATGGGTAAATGGATTGGATCAAAAGTCAACGATCAAACTTTAATTGGGTTAATCAACAGGACCATTGGGTCTATGGGTTAACCCAATGGGTCGAATCAATCCATTAGATAGTCAACCCAGTCCAACTCGAAAATCATAACCGAGTTGAGATATTCATATTTATGTCAAAAATAAATTTTATTTAACTTTTGCTCTCAACAAAACTTGAACCTTAAACCTATAGGTTAGAAAATAACCCTCTAACCAATTCAACACCATAAGAACTTGTGAACAAAAAACTTAAAGAAAAGTAATAGACATTAATAACTGTACAATATTTAAAAAAAATATTATTTTCTCTCTCCTCCGACTGTTGATTTCTGGCAGCACGTGCCAGCTCGTCCGGTAGAATCTGATGACGTACGATATACCATCATGACCGTCTTCTTATTCTCTATAACTTTCGTGAATAAAGTTTTTTGATTCATGACCTTTAAATGATGGTAAAATTACTATTTTAATGATTTGGGACCCAGACCCTATACAAAAGTTTTTCTTTGATTTTTCTTGATTCTATGATCATATGGGTTGACTCTGATATCAATTGTTGAGGATTCTTTAGTTGACTTTGATACCAATTGTTAAAGATTCTTTACCATAGAATTATATGAATAACCACATTGATGTTAGAATACAAGAATCATAAAACAATCATAAAATATTAATCATGGGTGTAGTCCCTAAATCAAAAACACACAAACATATAGATTTATCTCATGCATGATAACCAATGGAAGTAGAAGAATACCTGTGTGTAAGTTTAGAAATCTCATAAGCATTGATCATGTAACTCTTTTTCATGTGCTTGAAGATTAGTCTCATTAAGATTGTAACAAAGAATTACACAATAGAATCACAGCTGCTAAGATCTTCTACAGCCTTTCACTCTTGGAATACTCTCACATGCACCATGAAGATGTTAATAGAATCCCTAAAACCCTAATTCATTCCCATAATGGATTGAGTTAGGAGTTTTCTAATCAAAGTGGGTCTTTAATTACTTAGGCTTAATGGATCAATCAGTATCAATTAAATCCACATAAAAATCCTAACACTGTATTATACGATTTTGATGTAAACAATATGGTTCAATTTCGATAAACGATTTCGATTTCAAATTCACATTGTATCAATTATCAATACACAATCATTATTTTGGTAAACCATTGACGAGTGAGAAGGCATTTGTCGATTCCTATATTAATAACTCGAATATCCTCACGGATGAGTTGGGTTTTCTTTGGTTTGTATTGTTTTATTAATTCTTGATATTTATTTATATTATCATCGAAAAAATGAGGCAAGTCATACTCGGAATCATAAATTTCATTCATGAAAAGAGTAACAGACTCGCCATACAAGGACTCTGGACTCTCAAAATGAGAAATTGATACAGAATTACAAACAACAGATTTGATTACAGACTCGATAACTGGCTTAATGCTTTTACCAGGGATAATCAGACTGGTTGACTCAAAAGCATAAGTAAACTTGAAGTCTTCTTCAATATTTGTTCAATTCATAAGGGATGGAGTGTGTTGGTCACTATCCACAAGACATTGTTGAATACTATTCGTTTAACAACTCCATTAAAATATTTTAGAATAAAATTATTAAAAATAAATAAAAAAATTCTCTGAACATGTTAACATGAGGTGTAGGCAACGCCCTCTCACATGGGAAGAGACCTCTTCTTGGTTACGAGGCTTTTAAGGAAATCAAGATTGTCCTTTTGGAGGCCAGAATCATATTAAACAATAAGGAAAAGTGACAATATAAGTGAAGAAGGCAACCCACCTGAAGGCTGAAGCTAATAATATCTCTTTTTTTAATTATTAAAATTATTAAAAGAGATAGCAAGAATGAGATTAATTCAGAGATGATCAGCCAACCACGTGAGATTGTCGGATGACGGTATGAGACCGTGCATGGCCATCATGACGCACGGGCCGGTCGGCCGGCCGACCAAAAAGAGTGGGAAAGAGGAATCCATATCGTGGCTTGGCCGCTTGGGAAGGCTGAAAAGCTCACAAGCTAGTTTAGTGGCGGCTTCAAGGTCCACTCTTCCACTCTTTGTTGTGGGCCCAACGCATCCCAAGTTGAAAGAATATATTGGTCCATACTTTGACCTTTGTTGGGGAGGATTGAATTTTGTATTCCAACGTAAATATTCATTTTTTTAATCTTATTCCTCAAATGCTAATGGAGATTTTTTTTTATATATTTTTTTAAATGTTTAAAAGAGAAAATTAATTGAATTAAGGAAAAAGGAATTAACTGACATGTGAGATGAGGCACACCTAGGTTTTGGTTTGGCGATTTGAAGAATTGAAGTGCCCAGTAAGGCACCTATTTAAGGGTTAGTCACTTGATCAAGGCCATGTTGACTCCTTCGTGATTGTATACTTGGTTCTTATGTGGATCTATTATGTAATGATCAATAGGCCCTTAAACTCATAGTTAGAAAACCAAGTTTTAATCGAGATGATTAGCCTGAGTCGAGTTAAGTCAAAATCTGAGATTCCTAGTCAAGAGTCATGAAGACTCGCCATGTGTTAAAAAAAAAAAAAAAGACTCGAGACGAGTCAAGACGATTCTACATTGACTCGATTTTTTTACCGAGTCTTGAAAAACCCATCGAATTTGGTCATTATATCAAAAGACACTTAAGAAAAAATATATCAAATAAAATCTTTTTATAATCCCAAATCCCAAGACTCCTAACTTAGTAACTTCTTCTACTCTTTTCCTTTTACCAAAAGGAGCTTGGGACCCAAGAAACTTCCCGTATTCTTAAATCCAAAGTTCTTAATTTATTGGAAGTTGAATTGTTGGAAGATATAATTTATATTTTATAATCCTTAACCTTAACATAACATTCTTAACCAAGAGAAAGACTCTTGCCTGCAACCCTCGACTTATTGACATGTATATATATATATATATATATTTTTGTACTTTTCATATTTTTCTATATTTTTATGATTTATTTACACACACACACACATATATATATATATATATATATATAGAAA
>NC_056562.1:25613992-25648736 GCF_013358625.1 Macadamia integrifolia
ATAATAGAAAAACAAGACTTAGCCTGATTGGGTTTAACCAGGTCGACTTGCTAGGTTTTTGACTGGACGAATCAGGTCGAAAAACCTGATTTTCCAACAATGATTGAACTTACAAAAGAAAAAAAAAAACATATGGGATGAAGGGATTTCGTTTTTCAGTTCGAGATCTCAAAAGAAATTTAAGAACTATAGAAATTTAATCTCTACCTTATTTTAAAATTGGTATTTTAGAGAAACGTTTAAGCACATACCTAATGTCCAATGGAGAATAAAAATATCATATGGCTAACTCCCATTTACTTTCTTCAGTCGTACACAATTAGGTTCTGACAGTTAGTCAAAAACTATTCTGTAGTTTTGGCTCCTAAATCCCATGCTTGCTTCGATTTCTTGTACGCATCATATAAAATCAAAATCCATCACAACTCCAACAAATATCTTGCGACAAGCAATAACTAATGCCCACCTAACCTCGTTACTCCTTTTAACAAAGCTCCCATAAAAAAATGATGGTATAATTTGAAAAAAAAAAGAACTCATGTTAGTCAAATTTGAATAACCTTAAGGGGTTGGGGACAACATAATCATATTCTGATGCAAAACAATTTAAATTAGCAATCCATCTATATCTTGGTTGAATTGGACAGAGATTTTTATAAAGATCTAGAAATTAAAATCCTAAACTAAAGGTTATTGATACGCCTCAAATATACGCCTCAAACATCGAAAAAAACATTTGAAGGAAGATTTACTGAGTGGGAGCCTCCTCCCCTCCCCCTCCTTTCTTTACGTTCTAAATGGGTGTGTGATATGTTCCTGGAAGAATTTAACCTTCTTTTTAGTTTCCTATTTTGTGGATAATTTTTTTTACTAATAATATGACCCATGTGATTGGACTTCTGCCCCATTGATGAAGAGAAATTTGATAATTTGATAATTTTATTTTTTCTTCATAAAGAGAGGGGAGGGGGGGTTCTTGGGACCCAACAAGGGTGCAATTTGGGTCCCAAGAACCCAAGGCCACTGAACTATTTTTAAGCTTCAACCGGGATTCCTAACCCTTGGGGATCAAGTTTTGTTTCACCCATAGTGAATAGAGAATCTCTTCATCCACGTGCATTGTTATCGTTGGATGCACAAGAAAATGAATAATTGTGACCCCAAACAATAAGGGATGGCGAAATTTATATTGTTATAAAATATTAATCTTATTATAATCATCAAATCATGTGATTCATCTTAAGCTACAAATTTTCTACGTTTTTTTTTTTTTTTTTTTTATTTAATATTAAAAATTAATTTCAAGTGTTTTCTCTCTATATGTTGATATTTTTTTTTCTTTTGAAATTTTAATCATTATTTATTTTCCTATTTATCATACATGCATATAAAAAAAAAAAAACTATTTTTGCGACTTTGGGTCTTGAAACCAGATTTACAACGAAGGACGTGGCTTGGGCTGGATTTCAGCCCATTGGCCTTCCTAGGGTAAGGTTTAGGCCTCCAGTTCAGAGGTTTAGGCCTCCAGTTCAGGGCCCACATGACCTGACTTGATTTTACTCTGCAGGTCTGGCTTTAGATGATCAGCCCAACCCATGGACTACTTTAGGGTTGAGCTTTCTCAGCCCGAGACTAGGCTAGGTTAGGTTATGGTTAGGGCTATGTAACATCAGGCTGGGCTAGGGCTTCCAACAATCAGGTCCAACCCTACACCCGGATCCGAAGAGTGGATGAAAAGAAGAAAAATTTAGGAGACAATACTGAAAGATAACTGGCCATCGCACTAATGGTGGGAATGGCCCTTCGGTTCACCAAGTAGCGACCAGTCTTGCCTGCTCAGAGAGCTACTGATGTGGCCTTCCATGGGCCTTTCGCTTCCCAAACTGGACCATGGGACAGTTAGCTCAGGCCCTACTTATTTAGTGGAAAAGATTACTACCTGATCATATGTTTCTTGTCAGGGCACTGAGAATGAAAAGATACAAAATATTCATTTCTATTGATATCCCTACGTACCCCTCATTGGCTCTCGAACAAGTAGTGTTATACTTGCTAAATTAATAGTATCAATTTTCCTTCACCTACATGGTTTGAGGAATCAATATCCAATCAGTATCAACACCGGTTGACCCCGATGCATGGTCGATATAAAAAATTCAATTTTTAAAGAAAATCAGAGGCAAAACTGTTATAATCTCAACCAATGTCGGGTCAATCGATACTGACCAATACCGTACCCGATACCGTGAGCTTAAACCATGTTCACCCCCGATGGATAGAGAATCTTTTAACATTTAAAAAATGTTGCTTTGGCCCACTTAACCTAGCGAGAAGTTGGTGAGGACATAAATGGTTCTGATGGAACTTGAACGGTCCAGATTTTTCGGAGTTGATTTGAAATTGATACGCATCCATCATAGCGGACCGAATTGGACCCACACCATCACTTTCCTTAGGCCCTTAGCCATACATGGCCATCGGATCTACGTGTACAATCGTCCTCTTCACATGTCCTTTCTGAGTGGGGCCCACAGAAATAAGTGATCACAGTGTAACCTATTTTTAACGGGGAATTTTCTGTCAGTCTCCTAAACTTAAACATATATTTACCCAAACTTACAAATATGGAACACTTTTTTGTGATTCCCTTAATAAAGTAAAGCTTTCATGTCCCTCTCTTCCTTGACTTTTTTAAAAATTATCCTTCGATGGCACAATTTACTTTCACCTTTGAATGTAACTCCTAAGAGTGTATTGAGATGTTTATCTAAAAAAAAATTGATTAAATAAAAAATTAAAAGAGTGTATTAAAAGATGATTTAACTATGTAGGTTATAAAAAATTATCTTAATGTTAGGAATTGAAAAGAATTTGAAATTGATCAGATTGACCGTTTGGATCAAAAGTCGGAAGAAAAAAAAAACCTAGATAAAATGAAAGTTATTTTTTTATTTATGCATAACTGATATGGGCAGATCAATAATAAGGGACTCTTAAAATAAATTGCTAGCAGACTGAAACTATTCGATCAATAGCTATTGGTTATTGATTGGGCTTTTACAAACTAAACTCCTTATCAGCTTAAAATTGAATCGAATTAACCATTTTGACATCTTTACAACTATGAATTATATAATTATTAATTGTTATATATCTCCTTAATGCTTATATTTAATTTTCACGTACATGCGGACACCTTCAATCACATGGTACACATTTTCTAAAATTTCTCATTGAGTTAGTGAAGTAATTAAAGTTTTAAAAAATTTGGTAGGAAATTAAAATGTATTATTTTAGTACTTAGAAAAAAAAAGTATTATTTAAATTTTTTTTTTTGGTAAATATTTTAAGGCAAAAGTTTTTCTGATCGGCAGTGCAGTGAAGAAAGTCAATGGTCGGGAGTGATCCCAACCCTTTAAATGGTATCTAAATATCATGACCATTCATCCGTTTGTCTACTTATAGGTAAATACTATACGATGTAAATTATTTTGACAAAATTTTAAATTTTTATTAAAATACATTTCCCTTCTCCCATATGAAACAATCTCCAGTCCTCCGTCATTTCCTCAGTTCCTCCTCGTCCCCTTGAAGCAGCGGTCCAGTGACGAAACCCACCTTGTCTTCGTTGAGGAGAGAAAGAAGGAAAAAGCCTCAACCTTGTCCTCGTTTTTAAGAAGATTTCCTGTGATTCCATTTTGTGTTCTTCACGATTATGATCTCAATCTTCTAAACTAGTTCTTAGAGTTAAGATTCTTCTTTTTGGTAGATTTCAAGCTATAATTATGTTATTTCTATGGCTGCCAGAGGAGAGAGATGTCTATCTTGATTTGTGGTCGCCTCAACCAAATTCTTCATTCTCTCTATATTTTCTCCCTTGTCTGGTTTCTAACAATTTCGTTTCTTTTTGGGTTTCTTTCATGTCTTATCACCATCGTGGAGGAACGAGGACCAATTGAAGACTGAGTTAGAGGGGATTCCCATATGAATTCATTCCAATCCTAATTTCCCATTCCAAAAGATCCTCTCCCAATCTTCCTGATAGGATCTCCATAGGGGGCATTTACTACTAGTGTATTTGGATTAGATGGAGTCGCTTCTGTTCTTAATTTATGAAACTAATTACGCAGTCAAAAGGGCCTTAGCCATAGCGGTCAAGTGGCGAACAAGGTGGAGCAGAGCAATCCTAAAAGCCATCTCAAGTTGAAATTCAATAAGAGGAGGATACAAAGGGTGGCGGCGGTTTCTGGCGACTGCCCATCAAAGCGACAAGTATTCAGCGTCGTTGGATTGAACTTGAAAGAGAAGAAGAGATTGACAGGGACTTAGGTGTAATACGCAACACGTATATCGTATGATGTTATATTTATAATATAAACAAATCAACAACTAGGATTTGTGTGTTCAGATCCTACGGCTCAAAATAAGCTCTTCAAAAGATTCCTAAATGGAGTGTCCGACCAGAAAACCCCAACCCTTTAAACTAATTTTAATATGTAAATAAAATGTACTATCATACATCAAATATGTATCTTATTGGATTGAGAACGATATGCAAATGTTAAAATTAATTAAATATAGACATTGAGGAGTTATATAATACATAGTAAGTACATCTCAATACACACTTAGCATGCATATTTAAAGTGAAATGAAAATTAGTGAAAATGTGACCTTCGTGGATAATCTAGACATTATAAAAAGTAAGGGGAAGGAAACATTGAAAGTTTATTTTATTGTAGGATAAAAAACAAGGATCCTATATAGGAGATTAGATAAATATACATTAAGTTTAGGGGGGACTGACATAAATATTTCCTTGATTAAAGGTTGTAATCAAAATTGAGTGGCATTAATTAACCATCACCAAATCCTATCTAGTCAAGATTTCATCGAAGAAAAATGACTTACGTCGTTGTAAAATTGTTGTGTAACTAGAAATAAATACTTTTGATAAAAGATTAAGCTTTCCTTCATCAATGATGATGAGACACAATGATTAGACTTTGGATTCATCATTAATTTTCACCTTATTATTCATGGTCCGAAATACTTACCTAGTCTAATCATAGGGTTATATGAAATAGATGAAGAGATTCTCACCTCACCATGGGTGCAGAGAAAGAGGGTCCACTTACAAACATACCATTAACATGATTAGGTGGGATAGACACACTTGTACTCACCTTTTCCATGGCATATTAGCTTACCCTATTCTGTTTTTCCTTCTTAAAGACTCAAAAGTTAACGCCGGTAGTTATTTCATTTCAGCAAACCGTTTAAATTCCGAAGTATTATCTCTTCTCCTCATCTGTTAGACTGTTACCACCTGCTGAGGCTACAAAAATAGCTTAAATGATAATGATAGTGACATAACCCTTAGCAAATCCAAACTTATCTGTTTGGAACCCACAAATCCTTCATATCTCTCCTTGTTCTTCTGGTTCTTCTTCTGGAAGAAAGTGAAGAAGGCAACCTCAGATTCAGTGACGGTGAAGCTTATATCTCAGGTAACTTTCATCTCTCTCTGTATTAATCCGTCTTGGTTTTTGGGTTTCTTGGGTTGGAAGCTAAGTTTGAATTTCTTATTAAGAAACTTGGAATCCTACACTAATCATCCCAAATTTGGATACCCACCAGCTATGAAGACTCTGTTTCTCTCTGTACTGTTCATCTTCTTCTTTGAATCGTTATAATCTGTAACCCTGTAACCCAATAAACATCTTCCCCTAGTTTTTCTTTTTTCAGATCAAGAAGAACCATATAAAACTCAAAAAGGAGAGAGAACAGGGGAAGAAAACCCTCACCCAAGTGTATGAAATCTAGCCGTTAGAACTACCTATTAAAACAAAAAAGGAGAAATTGCCTCCAAGGAGAGGAAAAAGAAGAAGAAGAAGATAGGGAAAATTTGTTTTCTTTCACAGAGATCTTCTTGTTTAGAAGGACGGAGAGATGTTTTCTCCTCTGCTAATCTCCTTTGTGGTTCGATTTCTGCTTCGAACTCGCTTGTTTTTCACGGTTCCTATGATGTAAAAGAGATACAGAGTTCTCTAAACGAAAGAGATGATGCGCCTGCCGTCAGATTAGCATCTTCTATTGACGAAACTTGATTCTCGACTCATCGTTGAATCCACATGGAGCACCATGTACGGCCGAGCAATGGAAGCAGTAACAGTAGCAGCAACAGCAGCAGAGCAGGAATGTCACGCAACACTTACAGCAACGAAGCCAACTTCGACACTAACATGGTTATCATCCTCGCAGCTTTGCTATGTGCGTTGATCTGCGCCCTTGGATTGAACTCGATAGTACGATGTGCCTTACGTTGTGGCCGTCGATTTGCCTTCGAATCTCCGGGCGATACTGCGACACGGTTAGCTGCCAGGGGTCTTAAGAAGAGCGCGCTGCGTCGGATACCCGTGACGGCATACGGGTCGGGTAGTAGTATTCAGGCAACCGAATGCCCGATCTGCTTGGGAGAATTTGTGGAGGGAGAGAAACTGCGTGTCTTACCTAAATGCAACCATGGGTTCCATGTGAAGTGTATTGACACGTGGCTTGTGTCACATTCGTCTTGCCCGACATGCCGGCACTCATTGTTGGATCGGGCGATGACATCGGGTTCTGTGGATGTGGATAGCGGGACTGTCCCGACCTCCGGGGAGGGTTCTGTGGTGGTGGATCTCGATGATATTAGTTGAAATTTGGTGTTTTTAGTATATATTTTTTTTTAGTTAAGGAATGTAATTTTAGAGATTTATAGAGAGAGGAGAGATAAATGGATTCCATAGTGAGATAAAGAAACGGAAAGGGGTTTTTTTTTGGTTGTTAATTGGGAGGAATTTTCCCTTTTAGAAGATATTATTGATGGAGCATGAAGGAATAGTGGATGTATTGACTTTATCTGATTTTTACACTATTTTGTCGACTTTTCTCATGATCTAAAATATTAGAAATGATGAACGGTTAATATTTTATCTTCAGTAGATAAGTGGGGGGCCATCATTGCTTATACCCGACTCAATGCATGTGCTTTCTCACGCTTTTGACATGGAGGGAAACGAAGTCTGGATCCTTCTCCACATGATGACTTTTTCACATGGGATTTTACTGTTTATAAACTATCGGATTATAAATCATTGATATATTAATTATTTTGATCTATGAACTGAGTATTATTTGAACGGTGAGATCTCATGTGGAAAATTGATCTAGATCGAAATTGGAACAAGGAGTGGAATCCATTAATTCATCATCGTCAATCCAAGATATTGGTGTCAAAAGGGATGATTCAGACCACGGCAACCTCTCAAATTTTATGGCCAGCATAGTCATACCATGTGTCCAAGTGGGTACGAACACTAGGATAGCCTGGTGATAGCTTCGGCTTGTGAAGTCGGCATCAAGGGGAGGAGGTCGTGGGATCGAATATTGTTGTACACATTGTGTGAGTGCGTGTGTGTATGTTTTCTTATTTATTCCGTATCCACCCATGGGTAGCCCAGATGATTAGGATGAACTGAGGATTATAGGTGCACGGTCTCAAGTTCGATTCTCTATCTGTGCATCTACGATTTAAGTGGAGATCATGTCACATGCATATAGGAACCAATTTCTCAAACAGACATAATAATTATTGAAAATAAACACCACCATAAAAATAAAGTAAGACTTATCTTATACCAAATAATTCTTTCAACAATACCAAACTTGGGAAAGTTGGTCTTTGAATCACGTTTATGATCATTTTTTTCTTCTTAAATAACTATATTCATGATCATCAACGATAGAAACAACAACAAATAAGATTAAGGTATGTTAATATGCCCACTCTCCTTAAGATCATATTTGCTCTTTATTGATGCAATTGGGTTTACTTGCAAATTCAAGATATGAAAAAATTTACAAGTCAATAGAAAAATTCTTACATTTGTCTTGAAGGACATGTTAGGAGACAAGGTAGTGGTCAATACATTTTTTTACATCAATGATAATAATTTTAACGGAAGACAACATACACTTTCTTGATAAATATGTTATTCATTTATTAAAGCACAATCAATATCCGCCTAGTTATATCCACAGTTTGTTCCTTGCATTTAAGTGTTTATAATGTAGGTTCATGGAGGACATGGGTTTGCATGTTTTTTTTTTTTTTTTTGGTAAAATGAGTTTGCATGTTGCACACATAAATGTCACATGTGAGGTTTAATTCTTATAGAATGCCTGGCTAGCTTGATTTAATGGTATTTTAAAAAATTTCAGCCTTTCTACACGAGTGCGGACAGGAAAAACCACACTTGGGTTGATTGAGGCATGTCTTTAAATAAAAGAAAAAGATATGTCTTTAAATAGCATTAATGATATGTGAGAGGAATCACTTATGATGTAAAGGTTCAATTTCCCACAAATGAGAAGATGAGAAATCGAATCATATAGTAGGGGTTAATGAGGAGAAAGTGGGTGGGTTCATTTTTTTTTTTTTTTTTAACAAGAGGGTGGGTTCACATGTGGGGTTTTAAGAGGGCGCATCAGGAAAAAAAACACACCTGTATCGTGTCAATTCTTTTCCTCAATAATATGATACAAGAAAGAAAAGTTTGCAAGTTGATAGTGCAAAATAAAATATTTTTGCACGGTAGTGAATCTATTGATTAGTCAATCATAACTTTCCATTACTCCCCCTTGGAATGTTCGAAACTACCCTCAAGCTGCGACCCTGGGATTCTAAATGCCCCCAACATGGTTGTGCCGGCTTGCTATCCTTTGCCCATAATGTAATGTTAAAAAGTCTATGCTATTTTATACATGGGGAAATAGCAATGTCATAAGGGTTTGTAGTTTTCTTCAAACACAATAAGATATCGGGAGAGGATTCTCTAAGCAAACAGGATAAGAAAATACACCAATGAGGTACAAAGAAAGGTAACACATATAGGAGGGTAGCGGAATTATTTCATTTGAGGAGGAGAGAGATAGAGGCATAGAGATGCTACTATATCTACTCTGGCAGCTTAGAGAACCTTTTTCTTAAGATACATTTACCTAGGGGTGTCAATTCCTAAACCGAACCGGTAAAACCGGTCGGACCGAACCGATAACAACCCGGACCAAACCGAACCGAAGCCTTATTGGTTCGGTTCGGTTTCGAGTATTGCAACCCCAAAACCAAACCGAACCGCACCGAAAATCGGATGAACCCAAAACCAAACCGAAACCGGCTCAAAACCCGGACCGAAACCGAAACAAAACCGGTAAGAAACCGAAACACTCCAAAATTCATTAAAAAAATCAAAATTTGCATAGTTTTGCATACATTTGTATGGAAATTCGAATCCAAACTAGACCAAAAACCAAAACCAACCCGGTTACAAATTGATTTAAGAAACCGAAGTTCAACAGTTCATCATTTGGTTGTTTCCTAATGGCTTCATACCGGTTTAAAAAATCGATCCAAACCGAAATGAATCTAATAAAGCCAAACCGGTACCAACCCGAACCCAAACCGCACCGAATCCGACACCGGACCGAAACCGATAAATCCTTAATGGGTCGGTTTCGGTCACTTCCAAAGTCACACCGAAACCGGTGGAACCGGACCGAAACCGCACCAACCCGGACCGTTGACACCCCTACATTTACCTTACCTCCTATATCATCAAATTTTAGTTTTAGAAATGAAAATTTGATTTGCAATCACCTCCTTCCCGGTTGTTTTCTTTCAATTTTATGTCCTTTATTCTTTGCCACACATTCTGGTCACTCCAATAACTTTATAATTTTAAGGGAACTTTAACAATAGGTGAGCAAGTTGTGCTCATTGATCCCCAAGAATTTCCACCTTTGTATTATTTTTGGCAAGGGAAATGCTCATTCACATGGTCCAATGTTGAGAAGCCTCTCAATTGCATGGTCAATTTTTATCGCACCACCTAAACAAATGATGCAGTTATTCTGATAATTAGATGGAAAGGACATTGTCTAGAATATCCATGTGTCAAATTTCATATTAAAATTTTATCAAATTCATCCATATATGTTTGCAGTTCATTCATAATACTATCCACTCCGACAATTTTCCAATCACTATTATGTATTGTCTTGAATTTCTCAAAAACTTGATGGCACCTGGCAAAATCCATATGGCAAATTACGTCCATGTAACAAGCCACATGGCAGATATTTGGGCTGTGACGAGAGATCCTTTGAGATTTCACTTAGTTTTGTTAACTCATAAAAGTTGTTTGAACCTTAAAATTCTCTTATGATTAATAAACCCTCTTCCCACCATAACTATTGGTAGGTAAAGGGATTGATGCAGTTGGACAACACATGGTGGTCCAAAGCATTTGGATTCGGGATAATATTCGTTATAATCACTTAGGAAAAAGTTTTTATCAATGCCAATCGTCAGGGTACCATTTTCCTTCACTTTTTTTTTTTTTTTTTTAGACATTCCATTAGGATGGGGTGGGGAAGGTGAAGAGTGAGGACTAAGAGGCTCGAACCCAAGGCCTTTAATAATTTCATCATAATTGAACAAAACATATGTTAAGCTTGATCACTATATGCAATTTTCAATAAAAGTACTCCATTTGGTTGAAAGGGCAATTAAAAGGAAAGGAAGTAAAATTTTTCAAACCTAATGAAGAAACTTTTGTAATCATTAATCCACATAATTATTATGTCATTAACTCCATATCATCGTATATTTGGTTATTAAATTTCATTTTACATTGCCTCTTAATCCTTAGGTTTGTCCTTAGGTTTGAGAAGTAAAATAAATATTACATCTAAAAACATCATTACTATTCTTTAAAAAAAAAATCATTACTAAATATGATTTGAAATTTAAGTAGTTTAGTTTACACAATCACACACACAAATAAAATAAATAAATAAATAAATAAATAACACTGAAGAAATGTACAAGGTGAGTTATTGAGCATACATCAAAATATTACAACGGGGTTCCCATCACCAATGGTCCGTTTGGTTGGAAGTGAATTCATAAATAAAGGAAAACATGAAATGCTTTTTTTTTTTACACTCAACCAAATGCCTCCTTTAAAAGAAATTCATCTATTTTTCTTATGCCACCTACTTTAGCTCACTTGGTAATGAAAATTGGGCATTTGTTTTCTATTTGAGAGTGACCCCTACGCCCAGACACCAGGGCTTACACTCCTAGAAAGGGTACAATGGTCATGTCGCACCCCTATGCTTGTGGCTTCGGGACCGCTACGCTTCCATATCGAAAACTTTGTCTCATGAAACATTTATTTCACCAGTTGCATTTAATTCTAACTAAAGAGGTAAGCATTAACCAACGAGCAAAGAGAACACCATTTTCATAAATATTCTTTCAGGCATTTCCATGACCCTTTTTTTTTTTTATTGAAAGAAAAAACTTTATAAACCAAACCTGAATTAAAAAGGTTTATACATATCAATCCTACTAACTAGCCATTTCTTTTCGATGGCTAGTTTAGCCAAATTCCTTAGACTAACTACAAGCAAGTTGTTGGACTTAATACAGTAGATTGGTTGTTTATCAAAATTCTCCAATTCCAATTGGAGTGGAATAGCACCTGAAGTCCAAAAAGTTAGATGTTCCTAGTTAAAATTATCTAAAAATTTCAGAGATCTTCCACATCGCTTTAGACGAAATCCACCTTTCATCGCTTTCTAATCCGATAGAGTTTCTTGACTATCTCGGTACGATGGGTTTTTCTCTTTGATACCTAATTTTCTATCTAAAGAGTTAACTTAGCCATTTCTACTAGTTGATAAATAGGGACCTTTTTAACTCTATACCCTTTCACGGAGAATTTTTTTAATTTTCATTTTTCATATAAAACAATCAGTATGAGATCGTAGGATACCTTGGCGGATCAGAGAACCTTGCCCCTCTCCTACCCCCTACCCCTTTTTTTTTTTTTTTTTTTTTTCATTATATGATTGGAAATAAATCACT
The DNA here is from genome assembly GCF_013358625.1 of Macadamia integrifolia. Classification (NCBI taxonomy): domain Eukaryota; kingdom Viridiplantae; phylum Streptophyta; class Magnoliopsida; order Proteales; family Proteaceae; genus Macadamia; species Macadamia integrifolia. The sequence continues at coordinate 25,625,970 of NC_056562.1, forward strand.
CTCTAAGCAAACAATATAACCCTATCTCTCTCTCTCTATCCTATTGACATTCTCTTCTCTCCACCTTCCTATTGACGATGGTGATTGATAAGATAGTATATTTACAAAAAGTATAGTTTCCGATCGAAGTCTTATATAAGTGGCAAACATATAGTTATTATTAGTGGTAATAATTAGAAAGTCATTTCAAGATTGGGAGTGGAGCAACCCCCACTTATAATTATTTTTTCTATGACCATTACTTGTTTAAGACTTGACGCTCTCATTAAGATTTGAATGGCATATATATATATATATATATTATATATATATATATATATATATATATATGTGTGTGGATTATATGGACTTAAGAGTTAGGAATTGAGTATCTCTGCTTTTCTATTGCTACAAGCCTTGTCTCTATTGTTATTCTTTTCTTGAAAAACTTAAAATAAAAAAAGAGAGGATTTCGTAAAAGGCATCATAACCCCTATATCAATGCAGGGATCAATAAGAGTACATACAAAAGTGTCAACAACAGTAGCGAGATTTTCATTTTTCATGAGGTGCAATGATCATTTCACCCTTCCTTGTATCTGAGTGTAGAGATCACGCAGTCTTCCAGGATTCTTTTCCCCTCGAAAAAAAGAAATTCTTCTCTATCATCTTTTTTGTCTTCACCTTTATATGTAGTCTGTAGGCCTGAAAGTAATAATGTATGGGGAGACTGTGACTGGATTCTTAAGCCGTAGGAGTGATTGATTGAGAAACATTTTTGGATTGAAGGGAACATATAACATATTGATGGGGACGGATGAGGAGGGAGAATAAGGGGTTGGGTAATTGGCTTGGGCTTGGGCTTGGGCTTGGGCTTGGGCATATGTTATGATATACTTCAACGATTGAAAGCACTTTTAAAGTTGCGCAGCCACTACTCAATAATGCCACTAAGTGCTGTGTTCTTGCACTAGAGGACCAACTTTTCCTTCAACGATCCAAGCATGGACTTAGTTCACGGTATCGGTGACGATATCAATGGCCGATATTGATCATATACTTTATAATTATATGTATTGAATTTATTAATTTGTATCGGTCTGGGTCTGATATCGGTATTAATCATGGCCGAAACAATAAGAATCAAGCACTTGGTTCGGTGCTATGAAGCCTTCCTACTTTTGGGTAGGAACGGTCCCACTGACTGTTTCTTCCAACCCAACTTTTGGATAGGGTTGGTTCTATTGTAGTGTTTTAAATGGATGTCGAATGCCTAATGGTGATGTAGACCGTCCTAAATCGGAATTTGGAAAAAACCCTTTCCATTAGAAAAAAAAAAAAATTTATAACACCACCCCTTAAAGAATGTCACTATTAAAGAGACACCCTAGTATAATATCAAATTATACTTAGACCTTTTGTCGTCAATCGTTGTTAAGTGAAGATCATTATAGTCACTGCCTCACCACAGAGCATCTAAGCACCTTTTCAAACCTCCAACAAAGTAATAATGATATAAATTTGTGAGTGTTAAAACTTTCTCCTATTCCATATATTTATCATGAGGGAATTCCCCCCCCCCCCTTAAAGTTGTCATTGTAATTCTGTGACACTTTGTGAGACTAAGAATCTTAAGAAAATTTTTCCACTAAATCACATAAAACCCACTCTTATTTCATTGAACATACTAGCAAAATGAGGTAAACACAGATTTCCTCTCACCAAAGAAGAAAAAAGAGCACAGCCATCCGAAAAAAAAAAGGAGAAATAACCCACCCAGTTCAAGGAACAGAACCCATTAACTCATTCTTCATTTAGACAAGAGAGCTGAAATGTTGTCAGCCAAGGAAGCAATGGTTGTAGCAGAGACTCCCCTTGTTCCTCCCAAATACCATTTCTTGATCATCTCCACAACATTAGCATTCTCCACTTTCGTCTTCACTTCATCTTTTCCTTCTGTTACAAAGCTAATCTGCAAGAGTTTTAACACACACAAAAAAAATTCCAAATCAGATCAAGATTTATATATTTATATATAATGTTTCAGCCAAGGTAAAATAGTTTGTTTTGTGGTTGGAAATGCTTATTACCTCAGCAGGGCTGGCAGGAGTTGCAGGGAGACTGAAGGTGATAATGGAGCCTTTCTTGAAGTATTTGCTTTGGAAGAACTCCACAACTTTCTCAAGAGCTTCTTCTTCTTCTTCCTCATACTTATCAACTGCGGCTAATCGGTCCCTCACTGCACTCTCTAGTTGCACTCCATACTGTGAGCCTTTGATTTCTTTGATCACCACAACTCTCAGAAACTTCTCTACTGGAGCTGTAAAGTGAGAATTGAAAATTTTGATTGATCAGTAAAGTAGAGCATAGTTTTGAAAACTGAACCAGAACCAACCATGACTAGGACTAGCCCTTTTGAGTTTGGGTTAGACCTGAAATAAGAGCTTCAAAGAAGTCATCGTTCTCTGCAAGTTCCTTTCCTGATTTACCCTTCCACGGCTGTAAATGGGTCACAATTTCGGGTTCCAAATAAACCCCAATTGCAGTGAACTTGATCTGAAGGAAATGTATCTCAATGTCTGTAATGCCTGCTTACACACAAAATAAACACACACATTACAACCATAAGCAATAGATTATGAATCCAGTTTCTCTCCATCCATCTCTTCACCATCCAATTTGAACTTCTCATTGGATTGGAAAAGAGTATTCAGAAAGACCTTGAGTAATAGGGGGTGAAAGTTAAAGATGAACCTACACTTCAATCATAGCTTCGCATCACTAATGGTGAAAGAAACCTTAATCCCTAAATTAGGAATAACTTTTCTTAGACAAGATTTTTAATATAGCAAACGACACAAACATCCAGTAGTTGTGGGTCTCATGGACGAATAGAACCCAAGTTTTATGTTTGGTTTCAGCCAAAACTAAGTTGAAGTGACAAAATAATGCTAAACTTATGGCAAAAGAATAAAAAAAGGGCACAGGAAGACTATATGAATAAAAATTGAATTTGAATTTGGAACATGACTAGTATATATGGATCATTTCCTAGATATTCAATGGTATGAAATTACCATATCATTTTCATATGACACAAATTGTAAGTTTTAAGGTCATGTATATGTGTGATGTTATATGACCAATCAACAGTTTAGATAAATAATTTCGGACTAAGTCCAGTTTCATTTTGACTCTCAGTGAAAGACATTTCAAACCTCCAAACAAACATATTGGTAGGTAGTAATGACTATGTGACGTGTTCAATGTGGGTGCGCAACATTTTTTTCATCCATATCAGTCCACATGGACTTGTATGGTTAGAGAAAGTGTCATTATGGATCCCACTTTTTATTATGATGGAGACATATATTATAAATGCATAACACAGTGCATGCTTTCTTTTTGTCTTTTTTACTTTGGTGCTATTTGGGATCGAGCGCCTCTCCTGGGTCCTCCCAGCCTTAGGATCACTCTTTGGTCTTAATCCTGAGTTTTATAGAGAGTATTCCTCCCGTTAAATGTAAAGGGCAAAGGTTATGTTATGTGATTTCAGCAAAAACCTTAATCAGGATATGGGTGCTTTTGGAGATTCCAATCTAGATCACGTTAAATTCCGAAGCTCAAAAAGACCGGTTTTAGGCCTGGACATAGAGCCTCATAGTGATGTTAAATTTCAGACCGACCGGTTGAGTGACCAAATCCAACTGCGAAAATCGAATTGGACCAAACCTGGAAAAAACTGAATACAAATAAAAAAATTGATTCGTGTGCATTATTTTATGAATATATGTATAGAAAACGAAACTGAAACAGAAACAACCCGTTACCAGACCGATAAAAGCATGTTGAGTCAACCCAAAAATGAACCGAACTAACACTGGCAAAAACGGTTTGGCTTCAATTTGACCCAATACAAAGCAAAATCAATTCTGCGAACCTGAAACCAGACCAAAAATAGACCATTTGACACCCCTACGCGGTTGGACCCCAAAAGCTTAGGGCCCGTTTGGTATCGTTTCTGTTCCAAAAACGCCGTTTTGTGCCAAAAACGCCGTTTTGTGTCAAAAACGAAAATTTCAGTTTCTGTGTCGAAACGCAGTTTTTAAACAAAAAAAATGGTGTTTCAAAATTTCAGATTTTTATCGGATTTTTTTTTTCTTTTTTTGTAAAATGGTGGGAAGGAGTTCTGTCCAATCTCGTTTTTTCAGTCTTTTTTTTTTTCACTTTTTGTTCCAAAAAAACAGAAACGGACCATAAGTGCACCAAACAGAAGATTCCGTTTTTTTCGTTCCAATAGAACGAAAAAACTCTAGAAACATTTTTTCAGAACGATACCAAACAGAGCCTTAATGATTCTGATCTAAAACCTAAATTGGGAAACTTCCATGGCAACTTGATTAAAAATTGAACGGTAATACATTTGCCATGATAATTGGATTAGTCTTACCGTGACCAAGCAGAGATAATGGCTTTGATGTGGTAACCTGTGGAGGAAAAGACATCTCATCGACCATCACCAATTCAGTACCCACTGTGTACATATAGAAGAACAACAACCAGTCAATAAAAACAAATCCAAAATCCAAGAAGGTTTATAAGATAATCAAATAAGGAAGAGAGAGAGAGAGAGAGAGAGAGAGAGAGAGAGAGAGAGAGAGAGAGAGAGAGAGAGAGAGAGAGAGATCTTGATGGGTCTCAATGGATGTGATCCTCAACCACAGGGCCTAAGAACACCACCCCATAGATCATTCTCCCTCAAGAGAATTCCTCAGCCACAAGTCAGTCACTCTAGAGAGAGAGAGAGAGAGAGAGAGAGATTACTGCTTCTTGGTGGTGGTTGTGGAGAGGTACAGATCGAAGTGCAGAAGCTAGGGCTTCAAGGGAGGTTTTCTGGTTACCGAAGAAGGTCGAAGAGAGCTGTACGAGAAATGGGGAGGTGGGTCTTTGATATTTAAGACCAAAGACTAATTCTATGCCAACTAACTCTCTTCACGCTACCTTCCACCAAACCATTTATCTTTGGGGGTTAGCCGGGTAGGTATAGTTAGCTTGTGGTTTATCTCCTCTTCTTCACTCTACTTCTCTTACTTGACCGGCAGATTTTATATTATCCCTATTCCCAATTTTTGTAGGGTTAGCTGCTCAACCAGTGGGAGGGTTGAGATGGGAGGATAGGATTCTCTCTATAGAGCTTAGAGACTAGAGAGTAACCTCACGACAGGGGTGACCCCAAGACGTGTGCCAGAGTCCTCCTAACCGTGAGATCACTCTTGGGTTCAATGGAGAAGAGCCAAATCCAAGATGAGAGGGACACAAGGGACTTTTACAGGGAAAGGAGAAGAGAGACATAAACATGGGTGTGACGGAGTACCCAGTCTTTTTCCATAGTCTATATATGGTGTCCACAGTCCACACCAGTTGAAGTAAGGGACAAGAAAAAGAAAAAAATCGATCAGAATGGACCTGGAATACCCAGTCTTTTTTTCCATTATTTATATATGGTATCCACACAGTCGAAGTAAGGCAAAAGAAAAGATAAAGGAGAGGGTACTAATTAGCTCATTTAGACATCCATATCCATTAGGACCACTACATGAACTGATAATTAAATGATCACAATCGATCAGAATGGACCTGGCCAATTAATAAATGGATAGTTATGTACTAATTAGCTCATTTATAATAGAGTAAAAAGGGCTTAGGTTTGCCTACCTAACAATTTGTTTAAGGCTCCGTTTGATTGTAACGGGAATTGTATAGAGTTAAAAGACTCAGGTTTGCCTACCTGATAATTTGTTTAAGGTTTCATTTGATTGAAGAGAAGGGAAATAAATTTTCATACTTTAAAAAGAAATGTTTATAATGATTACCCTATATGATTGTATAAACTAAATTTTTTTAACCATATTTAGTAATGACATATTTTACATATTATAGCAAAGGGTTTTGGATGCAAAGTAAAGTGAAATTTTATAATCAAATATGGAATGATTTGAAGTTAATGTTAAAGTCATGTGGGTAATGATTACACACACACACATATATATATATATATATTAATTTTTTTTTAAGTATGAAAATTTCGCTTTCTTTTCCTTTAATTCCCCTTACAACCAAAAGCCTCTCTCTCTCTCTCTCTCTCATGTGGAGAGGTGTGAGGCTCTGAGTTCCACGCCTCCACGCCTCCACCACCCCTTTGGCCTCAATGAATGAAAAACGGCAAAGGTAACATTATAATCAGAGCTGAGAGGGTCTGAGAGAACCAAGAACTGAGGGCTGATTGGCTGAAGTAGGGTTTAAAAACTGGTCAGGACTGGAAGCCACCATTGAGCCCAGACCGTTTAAATTATTGCTATGGGTTGAGTCCAATCTTAGCCCATTTATTATTTGTCTTGGGCTTGGCCAGGTTATGTGGGCCTTGGGAAGAATTCCCATCCTAGGCCTTGGACTCACTATTTTAACCATTGCAATCCTAGCCAATCCAGTGAGTGATGGAGCAATCAATGAAGGCCGCCTTCGCTCCATAGGGAGCCTGTTTCCTAAACCTTATCGCCATAACCTCCCTGGAGGGAAGGCGGGAAGAGTGATTCAAATTTCAAAATGCAACGGCTATATACTATTATCTACCAAAAAACGGCTATATATCTTGGAATGCCAGATGTGTAACCTCTTTTCCTTTTCCTCTCATGCTTCTCTTCCAACCTCATAAGCTTCATTGTTTCACCGTTCCCTGCTCATAATGCAGGCGGTGAAGCATAATCCATGGACCATCAAGGTTCATGCCAAGGCCAAGAACTTCCATTTGGAGATCAGAGGCTCAAGAGTTCTATCAAATTGGAGATTCTCCATTCTGCTCAAGCTCCGGAAACTAATCTTGAAGATCGAATCAAGAGTTGGGCCTGAATCAAGGTCGAGGCAGAGAAGGTATTTGATAAAATCAAAATTCCTCTGTTTTCTTGATAAAATTTCTAGTGCCTGTGGGGTAAAGAAACTTGCTTTTCTGAAGAAGAGATCGAACTTCTGGCATTTGAAAATCGATTTTCCAGGGAGAAGGCAAGGCCGGTTTGTTTCTCAGGTATGATGAGTCTGTTCTTATTTATTCTTTCATAATATCTATGGTGTTTTCTATTCTCTCTCTCTCTCTCTCATTTGGGAGTAAAATGAAAAATTTTAGATCCACATGTTCATAACTTCCACAAAAAATCTTGGGAAAGTTTCAAGTAGGGGTTATGATTCATTTTGTTTCCTCTCTTTTATTTAATTTTCTAAGTTCTTTTACTAATAATTTCAGGTTGTACCTTCAAGGCTTTCTCAATATATGGTGTGGAATAAACTAATTGGACTCCTTTTACTTCTGCTACCCTTCTTTCTATACATGGTAAGATCAAGTGATCTCATGATCAATTTCTTAATCCTACTTACTGAAGCCCTAGGGACCTCAGCAGAGCATTCCTAAAATTATTACTTGAGAAATCCTAAATTATTACAGCCTAGAAGCTCAATTTACAATGTGACAATTTTATTGAACCAAGTGTATGCATGAAGTTAATATTTAGATTCAAGTATGATTATTAATATATAGAAAAGAAAATGTGGGATGAAGTCCATATTTTTAGAATTTACCTTGGCAAGTTAGTAATTTAGTTTTTAGTTCCTTCTGAGTTATTCTATTAATTCACAAGATTTATGGCTGGCTATTTGATTGAATTGGTGCAGAATTAACTATTTTTCAGAAATTATTTTTGATAATAAATTATGGACCACAAATAATATTCGTTTGGTTACTATTTATAAATAGATTATATAATGAGAAAATAGGTTTCAATTTTCATCTTCAACTTCGAGCTTCAAGCGAGAGAGATGATAGGATTTGGGGTTTTTTTATTGGAAAAGTATAAAAATACTAAAGTTACCTATTTACCATTGATTTTGAGTAGTTTAACACGGATGTCCATTTAAGGTAGCAAAAATCAACATAAATGATTTGTTGCCACAAATCACAAATAGCTTGAGAGTAATTTGTGATTTATTTTAATCTATTATAAATAGAAATAAGTGCTATAAATTATACCAAACACTTGTAAAAATAGAAATAAGTCAAATAAATACAAATAGAAATCATAACCAAAGAGAGCCTAATTTGATTCTCTTATATAGAAGTGGAAATTCCTTTTAAATATTTAGTAAATAACATGATATTCTTTATACAATAGAAGTGAATACTTAACTACAACAATAAGGACCTCGATCTTAGGTTTTTGGAGACTAAATGCGGTCTACTAATGAGAATATTTCATCATATAATTAGCAATAGTATTCAAGCATTCTAAACTGATATAGTTTAATATACACATATATGCATATTCACAATTGTATTCAAAATCATACAGATTAATAACATTTAACAGTTGAATTAAATTTTATAGAAACATCAATTTCAACAAAACTAATTTTAGAACCTTGAATGATTTTATATAATAATTTGGCTTGAACATTTTGGGTTGCATAATTCAACAATTATGAATAGTCAATGTCGAATATGATTTCCAATTGTAACCTTAAAATAATGCCTTTATAATCAAAATAAGTGCTCAATGCCACTTGATCCCATGCCCTTTCTCACCCCTACGATTTATCATTTACGAATGCCAAAGGCATGTTTCACCCTTTTTCATAGGGTGTTTCGCACCTTTTTTATTTTAAAGAAAAACCATCAAAGCATGATGGAAATATAAGAATGTTCATTGTGGAATATTTTATAGAATTTTTATTGTCTATAGAGAGAGAGAGAGAGAGAGAGAGAGAGAGAGAGAGAGAGAGAGAGAGAGAGAACTGCATCAGTATCACATGGATAAAGTCTATCGATTGATATTTATCAATATTGTTGGAGATTGATATCGATATCGATCAGTAATTTTTATTTTATTAAAATTTTTGTTTTTTTTAAATTTCATCCATTCCTAAATCAATATTGCCCAATACAAATATATTAGCATTGCAATATGGTATCGTAAGAGACCAATATGGCCATCGTTTCCTATACCTATAACCTTGTATGGATGTAATCAAACCAACTTGCCTCGGAAATTATATGTAAGAATATTTTACCAACTCTTTTTATTTGATCATCAAATAGTTCGACTTTATCAGGGTCAAAGATAATCCTAAGATTATCTATCACCAATATAATGTTACTAGTCATATTAAAGATTTTGATCTCTAATACATTGAGTTTACGGTCTTAAGAATTATGATAATTATGTATAAAAAAAATATTGAGAGATCAAATTTTAAAAAGGCCACATCCTTTGCAGTGAGCAAAAAATGGTTGAGAGCATCTGGACACGCACCCCACTGCACCGATGTAGTGACTACAGACGATTTTCACATAATTTAAAACTGAAAGAAGTAATGCGACTACATAATACCTTTAGGACCTTAGATGCTACGAAATACACTAGCAATTGAAATGATTAATAAGCCTCCAAAAAGAGCCACAAAGTGTCTCCAACAAAGAATTACTAAGCAAATGAAGAGGTAACTGTTATGAAACTTCCTTTCTATTTCAAAGTATTTTAAATATTCATTTCTTTTAAAAAACTATTTAAAATTAAGAAAGAGACATATCATGAACTACTATTATAATAATCATATGGTACACCAAATTAACTACTATGGTTATGTATTACATGTGTGCCTCTTAATGCCTGTCAGTTTTGACTAGTCACTCTTTTTTCTTTTGAATTCTTTCCCCCACTTTTAACTACTTTGACTACCTTGCAATATATTTATATATATATATATATATATATAATTAGTAGTTCAAATAAAATTTTCTAAGGCATGATACTTTGTGCCCTATACCCATGGAAAATTGGTCTAAAAAGTTAAATAGAGAAAGCCATGGGCGAAATGATCACACCAATAACTAGCATTGCCCCTTGGGAACTCAAATGCACAAATCAAAGAGGAATGCTAGGAAATTTCATATTCCATATTGATTTTCTTTGGTCCTCAAGTTTCAATTATATAATGTCTCTCTTCAACAAAGAAGACTATGTGTTATTGTCTCTTCAAAATGAATGATCTTTTGAATTAAAAAAAAGAAAAGAAAAATGATCTATCTTTAGCGTAAATTTAACTTGGAGGACACGGAAGTACTACAATGATTTCTAGTTGCCAATGTTTCCACAGGTTTTATTTTTATAATTGTTCATTGTTGGTATTAGGTAGGGAATTTGAGTCGATTATTTTAAAACCCTATCTCAAACCTAGGTCCCTTTAACTCAGTCCAAGCCTAATCAATACGAGGTTAGGTTGAGATATCTCAGCCTAAGCTTAAGCTTATCAAGTTCAACCTCTGATTGACACTGGTTAGGACGGGCTAGGTCAAGTTGGCCCTGATTGATTTAGGCAATCATATTATATATGATGTAATTTATAATCATATAAAATAATTATTTGAGTGAGTGTTCTCTCAACAAGTAGTATGGAGAGTACATCAATGAGGTATGATAAAATGGTATTGTACATACAGGAGGAAAACGAGTTCATTTCATATGAAGAGGATAGAGACAGATACAACAGTGTTAGCATACCTTGCTTAGGTGGCTCAAACACATTGGCCCTATGCTAATGCAAGGCTACGTGACTAAGAAACAATTTCCCCCCCATATTTATATATGAATTATATATAATTATCAATATTATATATATATATATATATATATACATGGTCAAGGCGGATTTCAATTGAAGCCTTAATCCAACCCAACCTAATCTGGAGTTCACACCCCTGCAGCCACCGCACTAGTGTAATGAGTATTCAATAGCTGGAAGCATTTGGTCACACACCCCAAGAAGCTCTCAGCCACTGGATGCTCACTGCAGTGATACAACGACTGCAGATGATGTAAAGACGTTGACCTGACATGATCCGAGGCCTATAAACCTCAACCCTAATCAGCCCACAGGCTAAAAAAACCCCAACCAAGGCCCACTCGGGCTTAAGCAGGACTTGGGCGAGCTCGGGCTTGCCGGGCAAAACTTGCACCACTGTGTACCGATGTTACGGTGAGAGGTTAGGCCAAGTTTTTGAAAACCTACACCTAGACCGGGCTTTTGAACCCAAGCACACCTAGGTCCCTAGGGCTTAGCCCAAGCCTGGTCTCTGGTGGACTCATGGCAGACCACGTTGGCCCTCTTTTTGTCATTTCAAAAACTTAAATAATTATATATTTAATGAAAGAGTGTTTCTTGTCCGACAGCAAAGGCTATGTATGGATATTTTATATGACCTGACCCGATCCGACCCGGTAAATAAATGTGTTGGTTTAAGGTTGAGGGTGTGTGATACCTTAACATCGATTAAGTATATAGTTTTTTTTTTTTTTCTTTTTATGAAATAATTTTCTTTGCAATTGGGTTGGAATTTAAAATTTTCTTATCATTGTTTTTTATATCTAAAACAACTCATATAACAAATTTATATATGATTCCACATGACCCATAGACCTAAATGTATCATAACATCAACATGATATATTATACTGGATTGACTTGTGTTTGAATAAAATTGTGATACTTTGATACGATTTCTCATTGAGATTATGTGAAGTAAGACATGCTATTATAAACATAAAATTAATAAAACCGATTTTTCAAAGAAGATACCCTGGACCGCGTAGTGAGGTTCATTGTGTTATCCTAGAATCGGAGTTTCTGTGTCCCCCCCTCTTCAAGTGGGCCTTGTGATGAATAAATTTTTGTTTATCGTGGTCTTAGGGAAACTCGGTTCATAAATAAGTTTCTTAAAAAGTTTTGCTAAATTTAGAGAAAGGCAAATGTTTTCTTTGTGTGGATAAAGGAAAACTAACAATTGAGTTGTTAATATCCGTACATCCAATTGTATGAAGTCCTAAATTCCCTTAAAACTATATCCAGAGTCTCATCCATGTGGAAACGCAACCCTAAAACAATGTAGAAGATGATGGAAAAACATAACAAACAATGCACACGTAATTTACGAGGTTCGGCAAGGTTGCCTACATTCCTAGTGAGATGAGATCTTGCTTCACTATCAATGGAGAATAGGGTTATAACGCTCGTCCTCACACCTCTCAGTATTACTTGCATTACAGATAAAGAAACTCTTGCCACAAATATATAGCGAAAAACCCTAATCCGAAAAGTACACAATTGCCCTCAAATAAAAATTCGAGCTAAGGGCTGCACCCCCTACACCCCCTGCTATGCAGGTGGCCTCCTGCCCCCTTGCAACTCCCACGACTCACTAACCGGCTAGCAGGACCACCGTTCTGCCTGTCGAGGTGCTGCACCAGTATTCTCTGGATTTAACTGCGACGGAATACAAGAGATCGTACACTGACAATCCACCTTAGAAATCATAGATTAAGAGATTATCGCTTTATCATGGGTGACTTAAGTAAGACTTAGCATTAGAGAAATTATCATAAAACTATCTCATTTGGGATTTGAGTATTGAAAACCCCTTAAAAAGAGAGAGGGGGGAGGGGGGAGGGGGGTAATTATCGGATGGAAAAATATTATCACAAATATTTGTGATTAAATCTCAGAAGAAAACTATTTTGCTACATGGACAGATGATGTGTTCATTTTGATCAATTGATAGAGTGGATATTACCAAAATTAGCCATATAAAAAATTTCATAATCTAATTCAATTAAGGGAGAGGATTCTCTAAATAAGCATGTACTCTACAGTCTACACTGCCTTCTTTTTATTTGATTTTATTTATTTATTATTATGCATTTGAGGAATAGTATAAGCCAGAGATTGGTATACATCTCGTGTATATCATTCTCATCACTACTGTATATTCTCTAACGAATGGGCAAGTAGTCATAGACATAGTTAGCAAATTCGGATTTGGGAATTATTCGGACCGAGAATTATTCGGAATAATTCGGACAATTAATTTAAGGATTCGGTCAAAAAATCTTATTGGGGTTTTTTTTTTTTTTTTTTTAAAATAATGTTTAAATGGACCGAATAATTCGGTTTAATTCGGATTCAGTCCGAATTTTTGATAAAATTCGGTTCGGCCGAATAATTCGCGAATTATTCGGCCGAATTGATAACTATGGTCATAGATAGGAAAAATCCACAAAAAGAATGACTCAGATATATGTTGTGATTTTGGTGATTTATGGGACATTCTAAACATTTGTGACCCCGATAACTATAGTCCATAGAAAAATATAAAAAGGGAGAGAGCTTCGTACTCTACCAGTGTAGGGAGGAATCTGCATGCAAAACCAATAAGTGTCTTGAAAAATGTATCATATATCTGAGATCTACATTTGAAAAAACGCATGATAGAAATTAGAATTGTGTTCTTTATTTGATAGCATAGTGTCTATTTCTTTCGAGAGATGCTTTCATACGTTTCACAACCTGACATCATTATATTTCCTAAAAAAATTAAAAACATTCTCTCTCTCCACCCTTGGAAAAGACTTCCTACCCCTCTCATCCCGCGCTGCCTAATAATAATGCACATCGATAATACCTGTAAGCTGGCGACGTGCCCATCCCCCTCCGCCCAAAAGATAAGCTATAGATGGTTGAGGATGATTTTGAGTCTCCATCAACAAGGCATGAATTTCAAAAGTAGCACACCAATTTTGATTTGCATTTCGGCATTTCATAAACGTTGGTCGCTACCCATACATTGAATGTATTATTAGGGAGTGCCACACGGGTAATAATACAAAAATCAAAACAGCTTTGGTTGGTGTTGGTGACAAACCATGACTACTCTATAGAGTTGACCCATGGTCCACATTCATTTCCGTCGACCCCCAATTTCAAAGCAATATTTTCGAATCTTTTTGAATGAGACCAATTGCGTGGGCCATCTTCCGCCGTCAAGATGGCATGCAACGATCAGGTATGGTGTCCAAGAAGATTCCGAATCAGTGGTGCTCTTCTTCTACGTTGATCCTATGGCTATTTAGCAACAGAATCCGTCGGGCCTATCGGTTTTGGTTTGGCCTAATTGGTAACTTATTGGGCCTCGTAGGCCCAAGGCTTGGAACATACATTCTATGGTCAATAATTGCTCTCAAGTAAGTAATTAGGCTATTCGGACTACTAATGGTTGATCAATGTATTTGATTAGTCCCAATCGGGTGATCATCGCATCACTGCCTTGCATCGAGAATGTTTAATTATTAATCAATGCTTGAACTTAACATGTTTAGTAATCGATTGGGATGGTCTCGGGTTTTAACTGGCTGTGTTTAGATAGATAAGATTCCTCTGCATAGAGCCAACTTTTGACACCCGTCGTCTATATTAGAATCAACCAAGGCCGATCATAATTCCAGTTTTACCCAATTCTGCTATCAGCTGAGTCAAGAACGACTGATCCACATTCCAAAATTATGTTAGGGCAGAATTTCCCTGACTCGGAGGCCCAAATCTCCCGCTGGCAACAAGGGATAAAAATTGGAAGATGGGATGGACAGGTGATCATAAGGGTAGGTGAGCCACATTCACTGATTCTGGCCAATTCTTCACAAATTCTGACCGATTCAGATTGAAATTGGTTGGAACCGCACCAGTACCGATTCCTGGTTTTCAATCCACGGTCCTTGACCGTTCAGAATTCTGGACCGCTCAGAGAAAACGTCTGGAAATGCAGACGATTCCGAAATTTGAAAGTAGACTCAGCTTACCAAGAGAGATTTTATGATTGACAAATCATTAATCCAGTGTTGCTCTTTAAACATTTATTAATTAAAATTAATTAATAATATTTTTTTGGTAATAATTAATTAATAATCTCTCTCTCTCTCCCTCTCTCTCTAAGATACACTATTCTTTCTACATTATAAAAATCATCCGACAACTGTAGATGTCAGTGTGGACCCCACTATGGAGGTTTGAACATCACACCGACCATTGATATCTTCATCGTCACCTAAAATCTAATGGACTAAATTCAGTCAAAGAAGCGCATCATGATCCGTTTCTTTGACCACCGTACTATTACTTACTTAATTTTTTATATTTTTTGAAATTTTCTATTTTCTTTCCTTTGACTGAATTGTCCACTTCAAGACCTCCCCCAATAGTATCCAAATTCCAATCCCCCAAAAACAGAATTTCCAGTGTCCCTTCTCTCTATAAGAAATTCCATTTTTACCCCAATCTTTCCAACTTATCACTCAATTGATCACCAAGTCGGTTTGATTTGAAAACTGGGAAAACCAACCAAACCAAACCAAACCAATTTTTTAACTGCAGTATAAACGGTTAAAAACCGGATTGGTTCTGGTTCGATGTACGGCCGGTTTTCAAATGTATGGGTGGTTCGGAATTGCCCCCACAAGAAATTGAAAATATTCTCTCTCTTCGTTGTATGTAACTGTTGTGTGTATTATATAACACACAATTGAGATTATTTTAACTGCTTTGACTGCTGCTTCTCGGTCTCCATATCTCTCTCTCTTCTCGATCGCTGTCTTTCTCTCTCTAAAATCCGTCTGGTACTTTTGTTTCTCTTTTCTCGCTCTCTCCTCTCTCCTCTACTTTCATTTGACTTCTTAGGGTTTTGCTTTTTTCTCCTTGAGCTTCTTCTACTCATCTCTGCATTAAACTTTGATCGATCCGACGAAACCATGAGTTGTGTATCCGTGTTTGGATCTCTGGTTTGTTGATCGGTTTTCAGAGAATCGGTACCCATCTTCTTTTGCTTGAAACGGATTTCTTTGGGATCTCTGGAGCTTTTTTCAGGTTGGATTCTTATCCTTCTAAGGAACACAAAGAATTAAAATTTTTCAGCGTCATTTGATTCCGATGGATTTGATGTTATTTTTTTATATTAGGTTTCTTTGAATCATTTAAGCTGAAAGAGTTTAAGCCATGTGATGAGTAATTTGATATTTCGGTTTTCTTATCGTTTCTCATTTTCGTCTTCCTTTGTTTCTGGTTTGGTTCTTCTAATTCTTTGTATTTTGTTTTTGGAATTTGGACTGAGAAACGTCCATTCGTTGTAGTTTCATATGTTCTGTGGCTTTGTTTTTTTAATCGGGAATATACGCTGTATCATTTATTAATGTCGGTTCTGGTTGGTGATTCATGGTTTTCTTTGTCTTATCTTCTGATCTAGAAATGCTTGGTGAAGCGATATTGCAGGTGCTGCTAGTAGTGTATGCCTTTTGTTTTGGATTATCGAATTTGTTTGAAAGTGATACGGATTTTTTTTTTCATCTGAAAATTTTAATATTTTTCTTAAGATTGTAAACGGGAAGATATAGGAGTAGTCAAGGATTTTACTGATTTCAAGTCTTGCATTTTAAGTGAACATAACTAATTCGGGTCAATTATATTTCAATTCAAGCAAATTTTTTTTTTTTATTTTTGTTTTTAATTACTCTACTGGAAGAAAAGTAAAGGATTGATCTTCCTGTGCTATGCGGGGTTACCTTTCTGGTTGTTGATTCTTATATATTCATCGAATTTAGTTCCAACTTCCATCACTCAGAAAAAGTAATGGTTCCTTTTTCCCTTTTTTATTTTTTAATTTGTTAGTTCTTGCGTTTTTGGGCACGCTGATGTTCTTCAAGTTTCATTTTGTTTTTGGTTATTTCAAATCTCTTTTTTTCTGCGTTTTTGCAGGAATTCTCTTGAAGTTTCATGCCTAAAATGGGGTGTTTCCCAGTCTTAAAAGGCAGGAAGAAGAAGTCTGAGAAATCGATCTACATTAAACGTGTGAATCCTCAGGAGAATACACCCACTACGCTTCCTGAACCTCAAACCCATAGTCGAGCGCTTCAGTCCGCTCCTCCAAGCTTCAAGACAAGACCCACAACTGTCCAACCAGCTAATGTCCAACCTGCTAACAGAGTCACCAATAGTAGAGCCCGGGCATTATCTGCTCCTTCAAGCCTAAATGTGGAAGAGGGAGATGCACTTTCACCTTTTGAATATGATGAACAAGAAGAATTGAAGAACAGAGGTGGATTGCCAAAGGAACAACGGGCCCCAAGCCCACAACCTCTGCCTCTTCCTTCGCCTCGAAGTACTGGGTCTGGTTTGTTGAAGACTATGGGGAGCTTCAAATCAGGGAACATCAGTGGTCCTCTTGCTCTCTCTGGTCCTTTACCTCTACCTCCTTTGGTACTCCGTAACTTCTCATATGAAGAGGTTGCGTCTGCTTGCCAATATTTCTCACCAGTGCAATGCATGTCAGAAGGCCTTTCTTCCATAATTTACAGGGCTTCTTTTGGAGAAGATTCCTCAGGTGCCAAGAAGCTTGAAGCAACCGTTGTCCGTCTTCCATCCACTCAGGTAATTGATAATAATTTCTTTCTGAGAAAAAAAAAAGTTGTTGGTTCTTCGCCAAAGGAAGTTTTTTCAATTCATCTAGGATTGAATCAAATTAATTTAAAAGTTATGAGAATCGTGTACTTTTTGCAGTTATTCTATTTTGCTGGCAGATTTGATAAATTTTATTTTTCCGAAGCCTGCCTTACTCATGTTGCTATTAAGGCATCTCTATTCGATGAAACCTTGTTTTGATACCATCTTCATTGCCAAACTTTCAGTTACTGAACAAATATGTGAAAATTAGTTAATAGGACACCAAGAATGGTCTAATACCGAATTGGGACAGTTATGGCAGGCTGACTGGTAAATCTCAGATCGAGGTCAGAAATGGAGAGTTCATTAAAGGAATGAATTGAATTGATTGATTGCTTTGGGGTGACACTTGCGAGAATCTTGTGTTTCATTATATGTTGGTGAGACGAATTTGGAGTTAAGTTTTCATAAGCTTGCATAGAATGTTGAAACAGTTATTCTGAAACCTCCCTCATCAATGCCAACTTTTCCGTAATTGATTGGAGGCGTTTGAATTGTTTAAATGGAAGCCAAAGTGATCAAATAAGGAAAGTCGCTCAATATAAAACTTTTTTTTTTTTGCCGGGGGTTGGAGGGGGGTGTTGGGGAGGTGTTGACAGGTGAGATGTGGGGATAATAGCAGTAAATATGGAGATCAGCCTGTTAGGATAAAATTTTTTCAGCTATTAGACCAATTGACAGTTCCCTGGCACAGAGTATCCGCTCCTCCAAACTTTTGCTTTCTTTGTCGTGCTAGTGAAACTTATCCTTGTAATTACTGCGTTGGGTGGATAGGCCTGTAGTGTGTATTTAGTTGCTGAGATACTAATGTTAACATTGCTTGTATGGGAAAAGCTTTGCATTCTCTCTGTTGCATTTTGAGTTTTTTTAACGATGCTAACATAATCTGGTCCTATTTGTATCTTTCCAGGGTTTCAAAGAATTTGTACATGAGGTCAATACTCTTGCTTCTTTGCAACATCCCCAGCTCTGTAAATTGATTGGTTTTCATGCACGTGAGGGTTCAGAGCAACGAATGTTGGTTTATGAGAGACTATTCAAGGGAAGTCTAGACAGGTTGCTTTATGGAAGATCTGATGGTCCACTGATTGACTGGAATGCCAGGATGAAAGTGGCATTATGTGCTGCCCAAGGTCTTGCATTTTTGCACGAAGAAGGACCATTTCAGGTACTTTCTAGTATTCCTTTCTGATTCATGTAGAGCTTAATTAAATTGTATGTCATGACAGATTGTTTCCTACAGTGATTCTTGTTCAGCAATCTGTCTCCTTTTGATCTGTAAGGCACCACTGTGTTCAACCTTGCAGATCAATGTCCATAACTGGCCTGTTCATTTGATTCTATCATTTATTTCCTTGGGGTCATTGTATCCGCTAAGTACTGATGTTTCAGATTTAGAGTCATTTAATGTTCAGGTCAATTTTGCTCTTGAAAATATCTCCATCATCAGAGTAGCCATGTCCCAAATATGGCTTACTTTTTCAAGTATTAGATATGTGATTTCCTCTTTCCCGACCAATCTGGATTGTTCTGGATCGGATTATGCGAAAAAATATCAGTCAATATTTCACTAAATCTTGATAATACTAGGTATGATAGTTTGGATCATCCATTTTAATGCTAATACTGATTGGCTGATCTGACTACTCCGATGATCTTTAAAACAATGAATCGAAGTAAAACTAATCAGCTGATCTACTCACAGACAGCCGCAGGTTTCCTGATTTCAGTTTTAAAGAATAAGATTCTGTTAACCCTTCATTTTCACTGAGATATTTCAGTTGTAACTTGCAGGCAATGTACAATGAGTTCTCGACGGCCAATATACAGGTTGACAAAGATTTTAGTGCAAAGCTTTCAGGTTATGGTTGTGTTAGCCATAGTGCAGGGGTGGAAATATCAGATACTTCTCCAGTAAGTGCTCTATATGAAGATGATGATAATAGTACTGTAGACCTTAGAGGGAGGACTAGTGTGGAGTTATGGAATTAGGTCTTAGGGATTCATCAAATATACTCAAGAAAGAAAAAATCACAGAAACTCTCTTGTTAAACACACACACACACACACACACACACACACACACACAGATATATATATATATATATATATAACCATGGGGTGTTGGATGTGATACCACGATAAAGGTAGTGCCCCTATCATGGCTGGATTTTATTTCTTAGCTTCAGTTTGTCTTATTTCCTAGTCAGGCTAGATTTATATTTCTTAACAAGAGGACTTTTATTTTATTTTCTCTTGTAAGGTACTAGTTGCAGATCTTTGGTATTGTCACATCTCCAATAAAGAAATGATCGAGAAATCTTCTCTAACAAATGGTGACCCGGGTCTGAGCTGATATGAACCTAGTGTTTTGAAAAGTAATTTCAGATCTATTTTGATCTTACAATCTATGGCCTCCAAACTTTGAATACCTTCAACAGGATGGTTCACTGGGTCATCAACAAAAAGGGTTATGTTTATGGAGTGAGTTCAACTAAGTTTTCCCTGTTTCATAATGCTTAGTGCTTCATAGGTATTTGCAGTTTATTCAATATGATGAAAATGTTTTGGTCTGCAAAATCATGAATCCTTTCTGGTAGTAGAATGAGTTCTTCAGCTAATTTTTCCCTGCTCCTGAGCTTCAATCTTCAATATTATTATCCTTAGTCCATGCTAATGGGAAGAAGCCTATGGTGATGACCAAAGATGCTGTGATGTGATCCAATTGGGGATTTCTAATCTATGGCTTTTCTAAATGAAGATTTGGTATTCTACTTTGACCCTAATCTTATTTTATTTCATGATTTAAAAATTGTTTTTAAATTTATTAATGACAATTGATGAGGAGACACGTGTATACTTAATTAAGCTGTCACATCTGATTATTGATTTTATAATGATAATCATCTCTAAACATTGACTAATTTAAGTATAAACTTGTCGTGTTCATAGTTACAGATAATACCTTTAGCTTTGTAGTTTAAGATGCTTCAACTTGATTTTAGATCTCATCATACCTCTCTTTGCATGATGACGATGCAGTAGTGTTTATTCTATTTGTTATAATTGTCAAAATCCATCGACAACGCTATGAAGTTGAGTTGAATCATTCTCCATGCGTTGTAAAACCAATATCTATTTTATGAATGATTACCAAACACAATCTCAGTCTTCTGTTTATAAGAGTGGGAGGAGAGAAACTGCCTCGTTCCTCCCACAGTCCCATTATGCCTAGTGTCATGTTTGGTCTGGTCAGTTGAGCTGAGCTAGCTCCAGGGTTCAGACTAGTATGGGTCAAATTGAAATCAAACTATTAATTTATTATTATTATTATTATTATTTTTTTGGGTTTGATTTGGTTTTCAGTTTGGTTTTATTAATTTCATAGAATCTCAAGACCAAAACCGATGAGGGATTGGTTTGGTTCAGAATTGACAACCCTACCCAATCCAAGTTTAAGGAGGGGGGGTTCGACTGTATCCAATGATCACAACCAATTCTTTTAAGAGCTCTGGTAAGGTCCAAGTTCTAGAGTTTTTTACAAAGGTGTAGTAACTCTAGATATTTTATTATAGATATTTATAGAAGATATTTATAAGAGATATTTTGGGAGAGATTTCTAGAATTCTCCACTAAGGAGGTGGGAAGCTTCTAGTTTCCTCCCCAACCATTGGATGGAGGACATTTGTAAATATCTTAACCAAGAGTGTTCAACCAAGCAAGTGAGTTCTCAAGCCTTGTACTTAAGAGTTCTCTAGTGCAATATAAGTTTATTCTTCTCAAACTCACTCTTGTGTTCACTTCTTCTCTTCCCAAATCCCTTAAGGAGGGTGGTTAGGCTGACTTAGTGCTAGTGGGAGTGCTAAGTGCCGGCGCGGTTGCTTATAAAAGTCTAAGGCCGTGACATCTGGCTTTTGTGTGTTCTATCCGTGATTTTAAATATTGGTATCAGATTGATCGTATTGGTGAAACGATTTTTTGTAAAAGTAAATTTACTCAAAAATCCCTTTCATTTTAAGAAAAAAGAACACAACCTGGTTGTGCCTTCCATGGGTTAGGTTTATTCGATTAAGACTCCGAGAGAGAGAGAGAGAGCATTGACGCAATCCAACAGGGGAGACTGGAATGAGCTGCAGTCCAAGCGTGGAGGATAGGGGTGTCAACCGGTCGGGCCGGTTCGATTTCGGTCGGGCTTAATCGGGCTTGAAGACTTTCAAAGGCTACACCGTGTCCGCCCATTTAACTAATCAAATGACAATAAATCAATAAATGATACAAAATATAACCATTATTTAAAATGTGAACATGTCTTTACTTTTTAGTTTTTATTCTTTAATTTGGGGGGTAAAATAGGTATTCTACAATCATTAAAGGGTCGGGCCAAGTCGGTGCACAATAGGCCGGTCTCGGTCGGGCGTTATTCGGTAGGTCTCGGTCGGGCGCCCGACGGTTCAAGTAGCAAAACCGAGACCGACCATTTATAAATGGGCCGGGCTCAAGCCCGACACGTTTAATAAACGGTCCGGGCCGGGCCGGTCTTTAAATGGTCGGTCCCGGTCGGTTTACCCGGTTCGGGCCACAAATTGACACCCCTAGTGGAGGAGATCAGAAAAGAGAGGACAACTTCTTACTAAAGAAAATTCTAATTTTGTTTTTCCTATGACCACCCACCCATATGATTCAATCAGGGTTTTAAACATTGAGAATTGAATAAATGAATCGGTCGATTTGGATAGAAATCAGATGTGATCGATTTCGATATGGACCATTCATGCCAAAAAATTCCTAGAATCATGAAAATTTCAAATATGAGGGCTTAGTCTAAGGTTATTGAAGGAATAACGTAAGGAACCCGAGAATCGTTGTTTTCTGACAGAAAACATTTCTGTAAAAAAATACCGCATGCATGATTTATGTAAGTCAAGCAACCAAAAAAAAAAAAACTCACTATTACTGTACAATAGATGACCTTACAAATAAGGATATTTTATGGATTGAAGTTTTTACATGCATTTGTAGTGAAAGAGGGCGAGGGGGAGGGGAGAATCTCCACGACAAGAGACCAATCACATGGTCACATCAGCATGGAGAAAAACGATTTCTCTACAATAATTTACAAGCCAATATATAGTTTGTACAAAAACACAAGAAATTAAGAGGAATTACACAGGGGTTGGGCCGATAGCATATTTTGGTATGGTTCGACATTTGGAGTATATATAATGTACTGTTGCTTGTTGAGAAAGTCATTGTATTCAGGGTATCTTCTTCTTCGCCCGAGGCGTAGCACACCACCGGTGTGTGAACCTCGTTAAATCTCTGTGTCGTATGGATCTATTGTCTCTTTATTATTCTGTTTCTTGGTGTTTGATA
>NC_056562.1:25648756-25662467 GCF_013358625.1 Macadamia integrifolia
TTATTCGGCCGAATTGATAACACTGCTCCCTCCCATATTAAGGCGAAATATCAATTAGACGAAAATATTATTTCCATCACTGACAAAAAAAAAAAATATACTATCTAACAGCCTCAAAATTGTTGGTTCTGACGGTTAAATTAAGTTAATTTTTTTTGTTAATCCTTAAAATACCCCCTATTTATGTAATACCTAATCTACCCTTTTTCTTTCCCACCCTCACCCTCTGAAAATCGTGAGTGAGAGGAGCGGAGGGAAGAATCAGAAGGGATTGGGAGATTTCGTTCTCCAGTTTTTGGGGAAAAAACGGAATCCGTTGAGGTTTCAGGTTTTGGGGAATGAACGGTTTTGCAATTGCAGATCTCTGATGGAGTTTGGGCGGATGCGTGGCTTTTATCGGGAATGTACCGTATATTTGGACGCGTTACTTGGCTGTTGGCGTTGAATGCGTTTCTTTGAATTTAAAGCTAAGAAGCGGACGCAAAATCACTGAAGTGGTGTTCTTTTGTGGTTTTGTTTTCGGCTGCGACGAGCAAAAAATGATGTTAAGAAAGCCCGTTCTGTTCTTGCTTCTCGTTACTGTTTTTGCTCCTATTGTCCTCTACACCGATAGACTTGCAAGCTTTACGAGTTTGTCCTGTGAGTTTATCTTCTTCTTCTTCTTCTCTCTCTCTCTCTCTCTTTTATAATATCACAGAAATTGCGAGAGGGAAGGTTTTAACTATTGCTAATTCTGTGTATCTTCGCTGACATTTTCCACAGCTACAAATGGATTCGATGAAGATGTTTCTACTCACATGAGTATTTTCCTTTGCCTGAGATTTCTGTTTTGACTATCCCTTGTTTTCCTTTTTAATCCTCTGGTGGATGTCATCAAATTTGATTTCTAGTATTCTTCTTCAGGCTGTCGGTATGGGAGATAAGGAAATTGAATCTGCTTCCTCAGGTAAATTCCTGGTTCTAACCATCCAAGATTTAGAGATGCATGTAATGAAAGTTCCTAATCTTAATCCTTTTTATCGTTGCCTCTTCTCTATAAATTATCTAGGAGTTATCGATTAACTTGAAAGAACCGATTGACATTGTTTATTCGGTTAACGGTCGCAGTTCTGTTTCGAATTCTGATGGATCCTGGGGAAGAAAGGGGTTGGTCAGGTATTAACACAAATAGAGGGATATTTTGGGAATTATGAAAAAACTAACTTGACTTAACCGTCAGAACTAACGATTGGGAGTTGTTAGATAACATCTTTTTCCTGCAAGGGAGGGAAGTGATATTATTGATATTTTCACAAAAATGATGAGTACAGTTGGTACTTTCCCTTAGTTCAGGGGGTTGAGGGGAGGGGAGTGAAGTTTACCTTTTTTGGTTTTTTGGTAGACACATGACCAGTCTCATCATCTACTTTCTCTTATCTTGACATCATTCCTTGTCATGTTTCAGGTTCCTTAAATACATTATTTATAATTTTAATGTTTCCTTATCTTACCACTGATCCTTACAGCTCCCCAACTTAACAGCCTAACCAGATTGAATGACTCAAGTGAATAATGAAAATAATCAAGCTTCAGTTATAAAATTTGGATTTTTTTCCTGGGTTGGATCTGGTGTTAGTGACACATGGGAGGTTGAGGAAAGAATGATTGGATGGGATAGGATGGGCTGGAGAGGTGAAGCTAATAGCGTTGTAATCCAGGCCAACTGCCTTGTGATTCACACTGCTATACGCTGCCAATGGCACCTGGCAAGGGAAATTACTGTGGGCAGCAATGGCAGCTGGTAGCACCAAAGAGAAGAACTGGACTGTGGACAGCAACAAACATATGAGATGGGTTGTTTTTTATTGTTTCCAAGGTACTTTTATGTTAGAAAGAAATGGGAAAGAATTTCAATAAAAAACAATTCATATCAGTCAATCCATTGTGAGCAAATATATTACTGCAAAACCAAATCAATGATGGGTTTCTAAATTACTGTTCTGCTTCAACTTCCAACAATGGGGTATGCTCATATGTTCATGGCTGAAACCTACTTGCATGCACTCACAGTTTACACTGCAGATGTTGGGAGTAGGTACCTCATTAATCAATTTATATCTCTGAACATATAAGAGTAGACACCTCACTATCTTTTGGAAAGTCGGCACCTCAGTACTTTCTGTTCTACTCTTTTAACTCTGTCTATTATTATCTCTGCTATAATTCTACTTCATAATCTATCATTTTCTTTTGTTTCTTTTTCCAATTGTAATTAGATTATGTGATCATAATGTTCAAGTTTTCAACCCTATTTCTGATTTTAATCTCATATATCTGTTCTCTGTTATTTCCTTAATTCACTCCCCTTAATTCCCTGATAAACATCTAGTCTTGGACTTATCCTACAAATCTAAATCCTAAGCTTATTTGTAGTCAAGGGTTTGGGAGGTTGAATCAGCATGTTATGCCAATATATTTCCTCTAGACATTTCCCAAAATATATAAATTAATCACCCTTATATATGACGGGATAAAATACAAATAAGTACTTTAAATGATTAGGTCTATAATACTAATATTGGAAAAAGTTTTGTGAGGAGTATGGCCCCTGAACCCAGACACATGGGGGCTGAAATGACCTCCCCACTCCCATGAAATGAAATGGTAATTGGCATATCTATGGATACTTTTGTTGTAACCCGGCAGTCATTGAGAGGGGGGTGAATCAGTGAGTTATATTCCGATACCTAAAAACCTGTCCGATGTCTGGCCAAGAAAAACCTGATATATCTGTCCCTGTTTGCACACAGTCGTATGCACACTCAGCCTCTCATAGGCACTTTCAAGTGTGCACACCCATTCCACATTCCACGCACTTCAATATAAAATGCAAACAACAAGCACCCACAACACAGGGTTTTTACGAGGTTCGGCAATTTGCCTACATCCCCGGAGTAGTGCCTGTAAAGGCTTCGTACCTACTCAATACACTACTTTTGACTGCACCCACAGTCGGGAGCACCCACACCCAATTTTCTCAAGTCGAAGCTGAGATGGCACTCGTAGTGCCGATACAATGTGTAGCACCCACTACACGGGAGCACCCACTCCCGGTGCTTAGCACCCACTAAGCACACAATAAATAATACAATTAAATTGGGCTTATATCAATGCCCTACAGTCAAGCTTTGCCTAGCATATGCATCCACAACTAGCTAGCATGCTCACAGTTCATCCACAACTAACCTAGCATGTATACATTCATCCACAACTAACCCTAACATACATACATATATGTAATGTAAAATCACAGGTTAGAGAATCTCACAACCGATTGCCTGGGATGACTGGAAACTTGTACTGACAAGTTTGGTGCTCACACCTTCTCTCTCCTTGGCTTCTTGCTCTTCAAAGCAAACACATCCTTGATTTCTTCTCTTCTTCCTTGGCTTTGAGTTAATATACCATTAACACACTTCAACCACCTCTTTTACCTCCTTTAATGGCCTAAGAACATTTATCATCAAGAATGTATGTTCATTCAAGGACCAACAAAGAGGGGGAAGTTTCTCCTACCAAAACCGTAGCCTTCTTTCACTCAAAACTCATTTTTCTTGCTTCCATGGTGTAGGGCTTGAAAAAACGAAGAAGCTACAACTTGGTTCACCCAAATCCGACTTAAAATGAGGGAGATATGACCTTTCGAAGTTGGAGCAATGAGATAGCCCGAAATGGAATCTTCGTACGGGTGGCATAGGCTACACCGGCGGCGCGCGCAACAGGGGCAAAATCTGACCGTAGATCTCATATAAAAGATCTTATAATCTAAGCCGTTCGATTAAACCAACGGACAACAGATCCAAACCGTTAGATTTGAATCTCGATGACGTCATCATGACGTAGGCGCTGACATCGTCAGCAGTGTTGTCAATCTATGATTGGCTGCTTTTCCGGATTTTAAGGGAGCTTGTCTCCCACTCACAAAAGTGAAAAGGATTATTTACCGTTGGATCCGAATCCTCCATGTTGGCTTTAATATGATTTCATGAGATCTTTAAGATTGGAATCTTCTTTATATCTTCTATACACGTGCGAAATACACTAACATACTTTGATAAGGTGTAGCGCCAGTGCATCAAGAGTTATGCACCTAACCAATCAAATCCTACGCGCAAGCATCTATCTCGTCCATATCACACCAAAATCTCAGCAGCCTTTGGATGGGCATCAAGCCTACGTGGTCGAATCTTGACCATCCATTTCACTTCCCTTTACTCCTCTTTATTACAATCAAGCCCCTGCCTCCATATGTTTCAGTGCTTAAAGACCCCTTGCAACTCAGACCTTCAAAATCTTTAAATTACACAAAAGCCCTTCGAATTTCAAAAATAAATTCCAAAAAATCCACCCAACACCGAGAGCAACTGATGGATTTTCGGTTTGGATTTTCGAACTGACTTTACGAAAACACTTATATCTTTTTCATACGATATCCGATCGAGATGAAAAAAAGTGCGTTGGAATCGTAACTGGATGCTCTACGACTTTTCAGAAGACTCAATCATCTGAATCATCCATGTAAAAAGACCAAAATGCCCCTACACATTTCCAATGACGTATCTTTCTCATACGCAATCGGAATGCGATGAAATCAGAACTGTTGGAAAGATTGTATTTTTGTCGTATTGTTACATGTAGAACACTTCCTTTAAAAAAATCATCTTCAATGCCGAAACTGCCCTCGACTGCCACAAATGCCGTAACTTCTTCATACGGTATCGGAATGTGACGAAATCAAATGCACTGGACTAGGTAAATTACAATCTATCTTTTTCATGAAGAACCGATCTTCCAAAAATGTCATTTTCACTGCCAAAAATGTCCTCGATCGTAAATAGGTCAATTTTACCAGTTTTGACCCAGAAACCCGCACCACCTATTAATGATGTATTAAACCACTCCATGCATACCAAGCTGCTCTGTTATCTCATCGGTGACACTGGACACTACCATGTCATCATTTTCATACACGTCACCCAAACTGGCCACGTCATCACCGCCACGTGGCCGAGTTGCCAACAAGGACAACCATAAAACAACAACTTTCTCATGCACTCCCATAGGCCTTTGCACATGCATAAGAACCACATTTCTAGACAGAAAACATTTTCCCTACAAATATATTTGACCTTATTAGATTGGAAGTGAGATATGGAAGATTTCATAAAATCAATAACTACGAATATCATAGAAGCATAGTTTTATACAAAAAGTAAACTCTGCTTTTAGTTAACACAATCAAAGTGTTAAGGACAAAACCATCGTATAAGACTAAGACCCATACTGATAGTTTCGAGAAAATTTTACCTTTTGAGATCACTCACAAGAACGTCTCCCTTAATGTCTAAGACCTTTCTAAGAATCCTTCTTCAAATCCTCCAAGTGAAAGCTCTTGTGAATACTAAAAAAAGAAAGTGTGGAAGGATTATTTGATGGATGGATAAAACTGAAAGTTGATGTATCCAATTGCTAAAACAACATAATTCAATAAATAGCATATAAATGATCAATATCATGACAGAAACCACTAAGAGAACTAATTTGACCATGACATCAAAACCTCCCAGATTTGATATTTAACAACTCAACCAATCACCTAATTCCAAATGAAGCCTAAGAGCCCGTTTGGTATCGATTATGTCCCAGAAACGCCGTTTCGTGTCAAAAACGAAAATTTCAGTTTCTGTGTCAAAATGCAGTTTTTAAACGAAAAAATAGTGTTTCAAAATTTCAGATTTTTATCGGGAACGATATTTTTTTTTTTTTTTGTAAAATGGAACAAAACTGGGAAGACGGAACTCAATTCTCGTTTTTTCAGTTTTTTCACTTTTTGTTCTAAAAAAACAGAAACAGACCATAAGTGCACCAAACAGAAGATTCCGTTTTTTCGTTTCAATAGAACAAAAAAACTCAAAAAACGTTTTTTTAGAACGATAGCAAACGGAGCCTAAGATTAAGAGGAACAACGTAATCGGATTATCTAGCATTCTAGCTAACCGACCTTGAAAGAAAAACCTCCTGACATCCTCTAGAAGCCAAGTAAAAATTAGAAATCTGAAGTACCTATATATTCAAATATGTGATCATGACAAAAGCAGGTTTCTTATAAAGCTTTCCCAAAATTCCAAGAGTGGTAGACTTGAGCAAAGACATAACCCACAAATTGTGTTATGTTATTCAATAATAAGACATCACATGATCCTTCACTAACTGGAAGAGTATAACTTGCTCTTTCAAACCAAGACAGAGAAAATGTTATAATGGCTGCTATAATATTAACCACTTACAATAATATTAAAAATTCAAATTACATGCTGATATGGCTATTTAGGCCATGTTAGCTAACATTTTCTCCTCTTCTTGATGTTTTAATTGAAATATGAATTCTTACTATTGATTAGCGTTGCAGTTATTGTTGATCACACCTCCAATGATTTATTCAGTCTCCCTTGGTTTCAAACTGAGGTCCATGAAGAAGTCTCTAAATTGCCTCTCTTCTACGAGGTTGCTGACTATTTTGGAAATACGTTTGCTTCCAATGAGGTTAGTCTTGGAGTATGTGTTATAGCAAACACCAAGAAATACGAAAATAAACATAAACAAATCCGCACAAGACACAGAGATTTAATGAGGTTACTTACCGATGTGATGTCTTATGTCCTCGGACGAAGAAGAAGATGTTTCACTATGTAGAAGAGAGAATACACCCAAGTAGTGACGAGAAAACTTGCCTTGAAACCCTAGCTTGAAAAAAAAATCCAAAATTACAATAACTTGCTAAACAAGACGATAGGACATTATATACTCCTTCAAGTCGCGGGTCAACCCATCGAGTCATAGTCAATCAACTCGAACTATACCAACTGTGATGATTTAACATTTGCTATCAGACCAGATCTAACTATCGCTCCAATAATGTAGGGACAGGATTTAAAAATCCCAACCTAACTCAGCCCGTGGGCTAAAAATCCTAACTTAAGTCCTAAAATTTTTTTGACTGATTGGCCCCTTATCTATTATTCTAAAAGATTCTGTGCAACTTGTTCTTAGATTAAAAAATCTCTCAAACTTCAAGATACTAAAAAGAAAAAAAAGAAGAAGAGAAGAGAACTCAAGAGCTCAATATCCAATGTCCACGGAGTTGAATCATCAGTGCTAGGAATGACGAAGATGCTAATAGTACCTTGGTCCCCATAAACCACGTGTCCCCTCCCACCTCACCCTCCACCAACGTACAACCCGCAATCTTCGTACAACCTAACCCTCTGCCTCACATTACCATTACCATTACCTAAGCCAACCTTGATGCATTCTACCACCACTCCTCATTCCCTACCACCACCGCTCCTCACTGAGACTACTACAGGCCACTCTAGCAATCTTGCTGTTTGAAAATCACCTCTAGGAAAGCAATACTGTAGGAAACATGTTTGAAAGGCTTCAGCCCAACATTGAGTCTTTACGGATTGGGCCAGCGGGTTAGGGTAAAAACATACTCACGTATTGGGCTTTACACTCTTTACACCAAAATTGGTATAACGCGCTGATTCATCCTATAAAACTGTGAAATATGAGTCGCCTGTTATACTTCCTCCGCCTAAATATCACCAAGCCAATAAAAAAGTATGAAGACCATTGTAGGGTTTGCTAGCGCCGGTTAGTCTTTCAAAAAATTTTGAGGACTTAAGCTAGGGGCCCGTTTGATAACGTTTCAAGAAACGTGTTTCTGCCGTTTCTGTTTCCAGAAACAGCAGAAACGGAGCAACAAGCGTTTGATAAAACTGTTTCGTTTCACTTATTTTTAGAAATAGAAATAGAAAATTTTACTTATTTATGATTCAAGAAACAACACAGGCGAAACAAGTTGAACTTGTTTTGCCGTTTCTGAAAACGACTTGTGGTAATTCTTTCACTGGTTACCATCAACCTCTAAAAACATGACTTATCAAACACCTTCAATTCGGTTTCTATTTCTAGAAACGGAAATTTATGTTTCTGCCGTTTCTTGAAATAGAAACTGCAGAAACGTTATCAAACGGGCCCTAAGATTTTTAGCCCACAGGCTGAGTTAGGTTTCGATTTCTAAATCTTATTCCTAGATTATTGGAGCGGCAGTAGATTTACTTTGATACAAAATGTTAAATCATCACAATCGATCTGCTTTGATACCAATTTGAGAGTATTATTGCGAGGATTTAATATTTGGTATTATAGAATATTGATTGTGATTATTTAACATTTGGTATCAGGGCATATCGATTGTGATGATTTAATATTTGATATTAAAGTAGATCTGATTTTTAATATACTCAATCGATACTAATTTGGATCAATATCGAATTCAATATTACATCTCAGTTAGGATTGTGACACATGATTCTAGGGATTAACAAAATTATTAAAAAAATTGATAAAAGTGTTGGGCATGTATCACTCTCAATCAATACTGATACGAGCCACTTAATCATTCCACAGTAAAAAGAGATTTAAATTTATGGGACCTTGCCACCCTCTAATGGAGGAATGGGACTCAAATAAAGTATTGATTTTCATTCCTAATCAATTTGAACAAACCAATTTTTGAATCAATCAATTTGAAAAAAGTTTAATAGGTGATAAGTGAAAAGAAGGGGTACTCTATGTATTTAAAAAAGATAGAGGAGAAAGAGATGTAAAAGTTTAAAAGTAGGAGCGCTTCAACAAAAAAAAAAAAAAAAAAAAGTAAAAAATAAAGGAATTTTAGTAAATATAGCCAAATGTAGGGAGCAATATATAATTTTCTCAAAACTCAAACCAATCGTAACAAACCCACAGTCCCACGCATGTCAAAGTCCCTCTGTCTGGTGCAACCTCAACCCCACGGCGTTCACGCCACCAATGTAAACCTTAATCTCTCAGGTTTTAAACCATTTTTCCTAAACCTGACCGTCCGGTCTAATCAATAACTAATTACATAATCATTCCTGGTTTTAATGGTTTGATACCTGGTCTGAACTTTAAAACCATTGGTAATGGTCCATGCAAACAAGATATGCATAGGTAGGGGTGTCAATCCTAAGCCGGCACCGGTAGGCCTGACCAAGCCTGACTTGCTTAGGGCCCTACCTAAACCGGCCTGTTTAATAAACGGGCCAGGCTAACGAGGGTTTATGGTGCAGGCAGCACTAGCCCGTCGGGTGCCCGATCGACCCAACTCACTTAATAAGCCCGCTAGAACCGACTCATTTAGCCCAACCGGCCCGACCCTTTTAAAAAATTCCTAAATACCTATTTTATCACTAATACTACAAAATATGAGTAAATAATATATAAGACTAGAATATCCACATTCTAATTGGGACATTCAATTGTTAAAAAGAGTGTAATTCTTGCAACTTAGATTACATTTTAAAGACATGATACGTACATATATATATATATATATATATCCCTTGGATCTTGCTAAATGGGACATTCAATTGTTATCAATTGTTCAATTGTTAAAGACATGATTCTTTTGGTTCCGGAATTGTGAATGTTATCCTCTAGTAGTTTTAAAGTCAATAGTTTAATCCATTTAAAAAAGGACTTTAGGGTTGGCACATTTAGAGCATGTTTAAAGCCCGTTTAGAATTAAATAGGTCCATAGCCCGTATAAGGTCCGTTTAAGGTAGCCTGATTAAAGCACAACACCGATCGGCTCGATTACAAACTGTACCATGCCCCCCAAATTTAGGCCTGTTAAAATAAACAAGCATTTACACTGCAAGAATTTCACACCGCCAAGCCCGATTAGGCCTGACCAAGATCGGCTCAGCCCAACCAATTGACACCCCTAGGCATAGGATTTCTTAAAAAGAAAAAGAAAAAAAAAAAGAAAAAAAAATTGAGATAGGCATAGGATCCCCGAAAGTGCTGGAATACTTGATCCTCCACTACAGTTCTGGTCCACCCTCTCACGTGAAGTGTGTTTAAATCTTTGTTCCTTTCCCTCTCTTTAACTATCTCACTTTATTATAATATTAAAATCAAGTCTCTGCACAGCTTTTTATACCCACCACACAACCTTTCCTTCTAAGTTCTAACCCTGCCCAGCCACCACCACCTCTCTCAGCCATGAAGAACAACACCTTCACCATCTCTTCCTCCTTCCTCAACCTCCCATGGGTTACCAACTCAAATTGGGCTGCCACCACCATTGCTGAATTATCATCCCACACCTTCACCCACCCAACCACTGCACTCCTTCTCTTAGTCTCCCTCCTCTACTTTCTCATCCAATCCTGTTTCGACACCCATAAAAAAATTAACCCTACGCCTGCCCTTCTCCCACCAGGTCCATTACCATGGCCCATTTTGGGTTCCCTCCCAGAACTGTACAGAAACAAACCTGCCTTCAAATGGATACTTGGTCTCATGAAAGGAATGAACACTGATATTGCATGTATCCGTCTTGGTAACATCCATGTCATCCCTGTAACCTGCCCAGATCTAGCTCGTGAGTTCTTGAAGAAGTATGATTCAGTTTTTGCTTCAAGACCCATTTCAATGGGTACAGAATACTCAAGCCGTGGCTTCTTATCCATAGCTGTTTCACCTTGGGGTGACCAATGGAAGAAGATGAGAAGAGTTGTGGCTTCTGAAGTTATCACTCCAGGGAGACTCAGGTGGCTCCATGACAAGAGAATTGAAGAAGCTGATAACCTGGTTCGCTTTGTTTATAACCAGTGTAACACTATTGGTGGTGGTGGTGCAATTGTGGATGTAAGGGTTGCAGTGAGACAATATAGTGGGAATGTTATAAGAAGGTTGATGTTCAATAAGAGATATTTTGGTGAAGGAAGGGAAGATGGTGGGCCAGGTGTTGAAGAAGAAGAATATGTTGATGCAGTGTTTACTGTGTTATCTTTGCTGTATGCTTTCTGTGTTTCTGATTACTTGCCTTGGTTGAGATGGTTAGATTTGGATGGGCATGAGAAGAAAATGAAGAAGGCTATTAAGGTTGTTAACAAGTATCATGATGCTGTGATTAATGAGAGATTAAGAGAATGGAGAGATGGGAAAGAGGGTTGGTGTGATCCAAAGAGGCAACCTGAGGATCTCCTTGATGTACTTATTTCAGTTAAGGATGATAAAGGGAAGCCATTGTTATCAACTGAGGAGGTCAAAGCTCAAGCAGCGGTATGATAATTTTCATCTGCATTATTAATCCATGCATCTTTTGGTTTACAAAGATGAGATTAGGGTTGTCAACCGGTTGGTCTGGACTGGTTTTGGTCCAACCTAATCAGTCCCCCCATCTTGCACTATGACTACTTAATCGGTCTCTTCTTTCAATTGGTTTTTATTTATAGTGGAGTCAAGTGTGGATCAAACACCTTGTACGAGAGACCTAATCCGATCTCTAAGGTCTAAAGCAGAAATGTCTGGGTAAGATTGTTCATTGTTGCGTTACTGGGAGCCTAGGATGTATTAAGTACTGGTAACTTAGTTACCAGACGAAAAACATAGTAAAGTTGCTCTTTTGGACCCCTTTAGCCAGGGATCCCAAGCCCGCATCGGTTAGACCAATTGAGTCCGACCATTTAAAAACCGGTCTAACATGCATAGATTATTAAACTTGTCGGGCTTAGGTCTGATCCGTTTATAAATAGATAGTACATGGTGCAAGGGGTAAGACCGATAGACGCTCGATCGGCATAACCAATTTACAAGCCCGACCGTTTCTATGTATATTTTGCCTTTTTTTTTTTCTGGTAGAATAAGATATATATTGATATTTTTATCAAATTTGTAATGTAATTAAGTATAATATCTTTTTTAAAATTATTGATCATGTAATAAAATATATAAAACTTTTTAAATCTAAGATAATTAAAAACCGTTTAAGATCAATTTAAGGATAAATTATAACTCGATTATGAGAAACTTAATTAAAGACCAAAACCCAATCAGGCCCGACTAAAGACCAATCGAGACCGACTCACACTTTAAATTGGCAGTCAC
This sequence comes from Macadamia integrifolia, assembly GCF_013358625.1. Taxonomy (NCBI): domain Eukaryota; kingdom Viridiplantae; phylum Streptophyta; class Magnoliopsida; order Proteales; family Proteaceae; genus Macadamia; species Macadamia integrifolia. Next base: position 25,660,781 of record NC_056562.1, read on the forward strand.
GGTGCAAAAGTATAGGCCCCCGCAGCTTTGACTATGCCTGACCGAAACCGACTCGACCAGACTGATTGATCTGGTTGGGAGTCAGATTATAAATTAACAAACTTTGCAGCTGCCTTAAATGGATCACCAAGTCATTTTGCCTGCAACAATGACGCATTGCAGCTTTTTCCATGCATGCGAATATCCCCAGATGAGATAACTTTGCAGTTGCCTTAAATGGACCACTGAGTCATTTTGCCTACAATGAGGACACATTGCAGCTTCTTTCATGCATGCAAATACCCTTAGGCTAGATGAGATCAGTAAATTGTGGAGTTCCCTTAAATGGACCACTGAGCCATTTTGCCTGCAACAAGGACACATTGCAGCTTCTTCCATGCATGCAAATACCACTCACTCTTTAATGGTGATATATCATATTTGCATATGAAGCCATTCATGAGCATTAATGTGTTGCAGGACTTGATCTATGCGTCAATAGACAACCCATCAAATGCAGTGGAATGGGCACTAGCGGAGATGATAAACCAACCCGAAATCATCCAAAAAGCTATAGAAGAAATAGACCGGGTGGTCGGAAAGGAGAGATTGGTTCAAGAATCCGATTTCCCAAAGCTCAACTATGTCAAGGCTTGTGCAAGGGAAGCCTTTAGGCTCCACCCAATAGCCCCCTTCAACCTCCCACATGTTTCAATCTGTGACACCACCGTTGCGGGCTACTTCATCCCAAAGGGTAGCCATGTGTTGCTGAGCCGGTTTGGGTTGGGCCGGAACCCTAAGGTTTGGGATGAGCCACTCAAGTTTAAACCAGAACGCCACTTGAAAGATGGTTTGGAGGTGGATCTAATTGAACCGAAACTACAGTTTATCTCTTTCAGCACGGGGAGGCGTGGGTGCATGGGGATCTCACTTGGTACTTCTATGACTGTTACGTTGTTCGCTAGACTTTTGCAAGGGTTCAGCTGGGAAGTGCCACCGGGTGAGTCATGCATTGACCTTGCCGAGTCGACTGGTGATCTTTTCTTGGCTAAACCGCTACATGTGCTTGCGAAGGCCCGGTTGCCCAAGCATGTCTACCCGGCCAACTGAACCGGGCCCTAATTTGGTCAGTGCTTTTAATGGATCCCACGAGTCACTTTGGCTAAGGTTAGAGAGAGAGAGAGAGAGAGAGAGACAGGGGGAGGAGGCTATGTAAAAATATGCATATATTTTTTTCTTTTTGTGTGTGTGTTTGGTGCAAAGGAAATGAGAGTAAGTTATTGAAAATAAAATGTTCTTCTCTATTGGAATCATTGGTTCTCTGTTGGACTAATCATTGTATTGAAAAGAAACCCATATATGAATGTGGTACTACTATCAACCGATGCAGATCGAATACGAATTTTCCTATATCCAAGTAAGTTCTGCTACTAATTTTTTTTCACCTACCTTTACTATTTGAGTTACGCATTCGCAATTAACCGTTTAAATAAGTATTTCCTGTATGATCTCTAAACCAAATCTTCAGCATTGAGATGCTTAACGCATATGTTCTAATTTGTTACTCTAAAATCAAAGGTGCTTTGACCATGCTACATGATTTACTCTTATTGCCAATGATTATTGAAAGATAGACAATCTAAATAAGTATATAAAGACTGCACTCTACCAATGCTGTGACGTAACCAACCCCCCACCACCCCCCCCC
>NC_056562.1:25662487-25698372 GCF_013358625.1 Macadamia integrifolia
CCCCCCCCCCCCCCAAAAAAAAAAACACAAATTCTATGTTTGGATGCTCTCATCCTTCGCATGTTGGTTATGGGTCCTTGCACATAATAGAATGGCATGAAGGAACACAAAGAAAGTTACTAAGTTATTTCACATGATGAAGCCTGATCCTAGACCGAAGTAGTTTCAACTTGTCTTTTAGCCCTTTCTTTCTGAAGGACTTTGTGATTGCTTTTCTTGATTGTTGAACAGGAAGCCTTCCACCTCGATCATCTAAGTGTTATCTCTTAGATCTCATCTCCATTTTATAATTCACCCTGATAAAAAAAAAAAATTTTAACAATTAAGAAAATAAAGAAAAATTACTATGCATGTTTCAATGATTAAGTTGATGTTTCAAAGTTGCGAAAATTAAAAGGCAAAAAAAAAACTTTTCTATATGGACAATGTTTCGCCAAAAGAAAATTGATTTGATTATTTCTAACAATTGGATAATTAGATAATTCTTTAAGTGTTAAATTTGGTGATCATCTCAATCATATGATCTATCACATTTACCCTTCTTTTTTTTAGTTCATGTTCTTCAAAAGCATTTAACTTTTTCAAATAATTCTTAGAACATTTAATTGACGCATAAAGGAGTTAGATTAGTTTGAAATTTGGCCTATAAATACATAAGTAGGTAATGGTGTTATCAAACATGCATAAAATTTGGGCCCCTAAAACTTCCACATGACAGGAAAAAAAAATGTGAGAATGATTTTCGCACTGAGCTCTTCCCTCAATTAAATTTTTTGAATTTGACCTCTGCATGGAAAAATGGAACTAGACTACGTTTTTGAAGGCAATCTTTCACAACACAATGGAAAGCGAAGCGGATTGTTTCACTGACTTTTTTTCTCCACGCCTTTCATACTTCTTGTTCAATATTTCGAAGTTAGATATAATAAATTTCACAAAATATATCTCTATTCAACTCCCCCCTCCTCACCTTTGTCTCCAGCTTCATGCTCCCACTCCTCCCCATTCCTCTCCAACTCCAGGCTTTTCTCTGTTGGTTGTCATGGTACAACAAAAAGATTCTCCACTCCCTTTGCAAGGGCACAAAAGGTGACAGGATAGGGAGTGATGCCAAGAGTCTAGGAGATAGGGGGAGGGTAAGGTGAGGGAGGGAGAAGGGGAATGTAGAACATACTATTTCTCTACAAAATTCTATTAGAGATGAATTTACAAATTCTATACCTCACACATCATACTAAAACATTAAAGTATCTTTAAAAAAAAAAAGTGAGAAACAACAACTTCACTCTCAAACCTGACACATAAAAAGACTTTTTTTTCTGATTTGAAGAATTGAAATATAAATAGATTAATGAATGCGTGAATAATACATCCATATAATTTGAATGCAATCGACATGCCATGTGATGCAAAGGGCATGCCATATTAAAGATATTAAAAAATAAAAAAAAGAGTTTTCCTCTTATTTTTAATTCAAAGAAGAAAAATCTAAAGATTCTTTGTCCACTCTCCTAATTGGCTCAACGATGATTTATACATGCATGCATGCCGATTCCTTCGTGGATATGGAGGCAGCTATTGTGTGGTGGTCAAATTTTGTAATTGTAAAAGTTCATATTCCTACAAAATTTGACCAAAGATTTAGCATTTCAATTTCAATATTAGAAAAAAGAGTCTAATAATTGAACCGTTGGGTGCGCCCATATCTGATCCTCTATGGGAGGGTAGTTGGGGCGTTGGCGCCACGAACGCAAGGGGGAAAGCATCCCACACGAGCTTCGGTCCCCGATAAACGTGCCTCCACGCATGGACACGGGAAAACACGTTTAAATCTCAACCTCAATCTCAACTTGGCGTCCGGAAACCGGCTAAACTGGTCACCAAGGCTTTCCATCTCAACAATAATTTAAGAAATAAGGAAAAATATTGCTTCTATCTTACCCTTTGATTTGTAGGAGAGATTATTTTTAAGTTTCGAACTTGTAATCGATATGATGCTTAACAGCCAATTCTTATTAAATAATTTCTTTTACGCCAAAATCAATTAGCAAGTAAAAGGAAATAACTCATGATTTGTATAAGAAGAGCCCACATGATAGGGGAGAGTCATGTATGCTTCAATCTCCACTCTCTTAATTATATGCTTAAAGAAATGATAGATTCCGATCAATTGATGATTGATCAGCACACCATCTCACTTTATTATCCTCTTACTATTTAAGGATTTTTTTTTTTTTTTGGTAAGTTTTTCTGGTGAAGTTGAAGGACGAAAACACATTCCCTTCAGAGTAAAGAATACCTCCTGTGAGTGAAGGAAAACTGCCCTCACCAACCGAATTATGTTGTAGGCGACAAGTTATTACCCTTCTTCCCCACTCTTGGAAAGAGTAACCGGTTTTCGACGGTTACTAATACACTGTACGACGCTACGTGGCAAAGCCACGTGTAAAAGCGTGTGGAACGTGAGGAAAGATGTGGGCCCACGCACTCTCCCATCCTCGTAAGTTTCGATTATGCATATTAGAGCGGGAGAATGAGAAACGTAAAAGAGAGAGAAAGGGATCAATCTTTCGTTCCTTTCTCTCTCATTCTCTCATCGCCTCTCTCTCTCTCTCTCTCTCTTATAACAGATATAGGAAGATCGTTCAAGAAGCAATCCCAGTTTGTCTCCAACTCTGAATCAATATCTCTCTCTCTCTCTCTCCCTCTTTTTCTATAAGTTCTTCATCTTCCTGCTCTCAGAAGTTTGAATCGCAGATACGGTTTTTATTGTTCTTCGAAGTCTCTCGATTGCAGATTGATTTTTCAGTAGCAGAGAAAGAGATCACCTCGAATTCATCGATTTCTTATCTCTTTTTTTGAATAAGATGGCTTGCGCAGCCCTGCGTTGTGGCGGTGGAAACGCATTCCTCTCTCATCTTAACGTTAGAGCCGATCAGCAGCAGCGACAACCCCAGAGGAGCTGTTCGTGCAGGGGAAACCCCCCACTAGCGGTGCTCAAGTCAAATTATCAGCAGACTCAGATAAGAACCACAGGGAATGCCTGGAAGCTTCCGCCGATGCCTTCTGTAGTGAATGAGAATCTTAGTTTCAGCAGGGGAGAGAGTAGTGGTGCCGAAAAGGGAGAGATCACATCTGAAACACTCGATGTGTGGATGAGAGATTCGGTGACTGATATTGTGAAGAACATCGGAGAAGCTCCATTCTTGTTTCATTTGTTTTCTTCAAAGAAGAATGGGAAGGCTAAGGTTACGCGGTTGAACAGAGAGAAGGCGGTGGCTGAGGAGTGGCCGTTCATGAAGAGGAGGTGGGAAGAAAGAGAAGAAAGAGGGGAGTGCTCAACCCCTGATGGAATCATACTTGTTGAAGAACTCAAGGACGAGAATGAAGACCAAGAAGATAGTGAAGGAAGAGGGGAGGAATCAAACACAAGGGCTTGGGGGATAGTGATTCAAGGGAAAGGTGTGAATTGCAGCCCAGCTTGTTATATACTCAAGACTTGCCGTGTGGGTTCGCCATCGATTGGTTTCTGTACACACTTTTGTTTGGTAAAGGCTCAGTTATACAGCGAGACTGCTCTGCAACAGATGAAGAACTCTTGGCTATTAAATCCGCAGCTCTTGTACCAGAACTCTTATTATTCTGACTTTGAATCTACAAAACAAATGAATTGAATATTGTCTACATACCAAAGTTGAATTTAGGAAATTGAGGATTGAATTGGGGTGCTTTCTTTTCTCTTTTATTGAATGGAAAGATTGGTTTGTAAGGTTTGATGATGACCCATATCAAATTGAAACTGTAATCCAATTGTATTAGTTTGTTCGTATCTTTTTTTCTGCACAAAGTAAATGAAAATTACAAAGTTCAATCAATTCTTGTGGATTTTTTTTTTTGAATACTTGTATACTTGATACAAAAGAAATGGTTTCTCAATTGAGAAGATGTTCAATGTCAGCTTGCAATATTCAATTAATAGTATTGGATATTCTTTTTAATTAGATAACAATGATACAAAAGAAAAGATTTCTTAGGTCAGATGAGATCATTTTCCAGAAACAAACTATAAAACTGCAAGACTATACTGTTACATTGGTGTCAAACACCATTCTTTTCCTTGTCTTTGTTATTCAAACTTTCTTCTTTAGATTTATGCACACACACCAATTCTATACTTCATCAATACAAAAGGAAGCAAACTAAATTGCTAATTTACATGAGAAATATGGCAGACGAAAAAAAAAAAAAAAAAAAACTCTTCTGCATGGCTGAAGTAATGTGATTTTACATCCCCAACCCCTCCAACCATTGAAAAAAAAACAAAAAAAAAAAAAGGGGAAGCCCACACAAAACTATAAGGGAAAAAAATTAACTTGATCTTCATACTGGATCCGCTGTGACTTGATCTGGGGCGCTATAACCTTCATCACCTCCGCTCTCACGCTCCTGACCTGTAGAAGCAAAATAGGTCTCATCAGGCACCCTACCCTCGCTCTCATTCGATTGTGGCAGTGCATGGGAACTCAAGCTTGCTTGCTGCTGCTGTTCACATATCAAACTTGTGAGGCCATTCTGTTTTAGGTACTTCTCCAGAGGAAGGCTTGCCACCTGAAGAAGACTCATCATGCTCATGCGCATTGATTGCATGTCTTCTTCACGATCTGGATGACAATTCAAGTCTAACTGGCCCTTGCTGGACTCAGCAGTCTTCTCTTCAAGGACTCTATTCTGGCCGCCACCGGACTCTGACTCAGTCGCTTGCCTGGCTTCATTGTCTGAGGGATCAAAATGCAGCGATACACTTCTAGAAGCACTGTCTACTTCCACTTCGTCCTTGGGGCCCCAGCGTTGGGGCTTCTTCTGGGCAATTTCAGCTTCACGCTCTGACTGGCGTTTCTTCTTGCGCATCATGAGGGTTTTGAAGCGGCGCTTCACAGTCATGCATACATTACACGTACATGTTGGCTTGTGCTTAGGGCCCTTCCCACTTGGGGGCTGGATGCACACAATGCAGGTGCATCCGGGGCGATGCCGAGGATGTTTTGTGGTAGTAGCAACAGATGGTGTGCCTGAGTCACCACCACCGTCTCCAAGGACTGCAGCAGTGGCTAAAGCATCTAAGCCTGAAGGTTCTCGTTCCCGGGCTAGTTTATGGCTTGCCATAATTCTACGCTTTTTGAAATCTGCGTAACAATTAAGAGGGAAGAGGGGATTCATCAGCTAATATCTCAAACATCCAACCCATCTGAATAAGACACCCCAACAAATGCAAAAGGCGTGATATCATATGACTCACTAAGCATCTTAACAATGCCATATGCCTGTGATCAATACTATAACTAGGTGGCCCATGAGTTCTGTATTTTTTCCAGTCAAACACAGTTACTTTATGCCCTGGAAAGCGAACCAGCTGGTAAATGTGAAAACCCATCACAAGCCAAATGTAGTGCAAATGCAGCACACAGTGTACAAGACGTCATATCAAAATAAGCCCTCCTCTAAAACAACAGCAGATTGTCTCATGTCTTAATTTTCTACAATGATGAACAAAGAAATACAGTTTAATAAAGAAATTTATAAAGTTTTTTGTTAAATATAGATTATAAAGTAATGTTAGGGATAAATGATAAAATATGTGTTTAAATATATGCTTTGTCGATGGCATTAACAGTATTTTTTCTAATCTACTAGATCCTCTTTTCTGTATATTTTATAATACTCTTAGGGTTTTAAAGGGATAGGGGGAAAGAAGAGAAGTGAAATAGGGATCCAATCCCCAGTCTGAGCTGTGACAACCAACAGACTTTACCAGTAGGACGAGCAAGCACCTTCTCTGGATAACTTACAACTTATATTAGCAAGTGTTTTTTTTTTTTTCCTTTTAGTTACCTTATTTCTATCCCTTTTTTTTTTTTTTTTAGTCAAAAGTTTCATCAGCACCATAAGATCAACAATCAGAGGTTTGAGTTGATAGTAAAGATCTATACAAACAAAGTCCTTCAGTAGCTTTAATACATTTTTTGGAATTATAATCCCAACATACTACTCTAATTACATTTCCAACATATATGAAGGCACTACTAGAGAGGGGGAAAATATTTAAAACCTACAGCTCCTACAAATCAACTTAAGAAAAATAAAGGCAGTCTCATACCCATATTCAATCTGAGAAGATTATCCAATTCCTTTGGGCTCATCTCATTTGATGCAGAACATGAACTCCTGTGGGCACGTCCATAACCAACAAAAGAGAGATTTGCTTCAATTAGTTCCTCTTTCCACAAAAAGTATCAACATGGAAAATCAATGCTTTCACAGACCATTGGACTGGGTGGTCAGACCATGATTGGACCATGCCTATTAGCCAGAGAAATCTATTCCATCACTCTGACCACGTGCCCTCTTAAAACAGTTGAATGGTTAACAAATTGTCAGATTGTTTCAGACCGGACGGTTGGACCATTGAAACATCATAGCCTTCAGGAGCACCCTTATTAAAAAAGTAAATCATCTGTCTAGCTGCACCTAGGGAGTGTCAAACCCAAGACCCCTCTCAATTAAGGCACCGGAAGCTAACCCCTACACTGCTGTATGTTTGTAATTATAACATTGGACCATCAGACTGGATGGTTTGACCACCGGACCACTGACCTTTTTGCATGAATGGTCCGACAGTCTGTCAGCTCTTAAAAGCACTGCAGAACAAACATGTTACTGACCTGCTTGGATCCCAAGAATTCTCTGTGCATGTCCATTTTGGAGGAATAAGAGCATCCACAGGGAGCCTTCGCCATTTGGAGCAACTATCACACTGAGCCCACTGATCCTGCCCCCTGGAAGACAAATTTCAGGAGACCAAGCATTAAACTTCTACAGGTTGGATTACAGACAAACAAGCGAGGAGGAAGCGGGACTATCTTAAATTAAGAATTCCAAGAATGCAGAACTGAAAAAGGAAAATGCATGAGGCATGGAAAAAGTGATGCTCCATGAATCCTAACCAACTGATCTACGCAACTATTTATGGAGGGTAAAAGAAAAGACAAGGATTATAAAATCGAGTAAAACATCAAACTACAAAATCATCTTGAAGACCTATCAATCAGATGTGTGGTCAGGCTTATGTCCTGCAAGCATCAGAGTGACAGTTTCATGTCCTTGGTAGTAACAAGAGTCCTTCAATAAAATAAAATGAAAAAGTGGAAATTCACAAGCTTTCGTGGTTTACCCCCTCAACATCTAGAGAATAAAAACTTTAAAGGAGAAGATGATAATAGAAGGGTCCAGTCAACACAATGTATCCAGAAAAAAGACAGACTAAAGCCAAATTGTGCCATTATAATTGCATGAATTTGCTTAGTTATGTGCATATAATCACAGTTCAAGTAAACAGAATCAGCGACAGGATCGACCTCCACTGATTCCAATCCAAATCAGATCAGAATTGGCCTGAACCCTAGAAATTTGAATGGGAAAGAAGAAGCAAAAATTTCTCAATATCTGAATTTTTTGGAGTATTCTATTCGATAAACTTGGAATTTATGCTACAAGATTGCATGCTATTTTACGGACTAAAAAAAGGAAATCATGGCAAAAAATGGAGATCAAACATCAAACAAAGCGATTGAAAAAAAAAGAGGCAGGAATCAGAATCAGTTTCGTCCGATTACAATCTGAATCAGCTAATTTGACCAATCAGATTCCTTGAACCATGCATATAATAAAGAAAAAGGAGAGGGGGGGGGGGGAACAAATCATGAAAACCTTACCCAGATGATCGTGCTGTGAATATTGTTCTCTTCCCAAAAACTGGGGGTTCCTGTATCCCAGAAATAACACCAAAACATAAGGAAGAATAATAACCTAATACTGAAACAATATGAAGGATGAAGAAATTTACCGAAGTACATATCAGAGGCACATGCAAGGCGTGAAAACCTCCTAGCACCTGAAGTGCAAGGTTGAGGCATGTGCCTGATGGAAGAGACGCAACAAACTAAATATCTATCATGTGACGGATTGATGGGGCTCAAAATTTGTGGGTGTTGTCACAACATTTACCAGTCTGGTGCGTTTTGGCACAAGTGCGTCTTCCCATGAGACAATGTGAGGCTCTAAAAAGTGTTTGAAAGGCAAGCATTGACAACTTTAATGAAAATACAAATGTAAAATTTCAACACATTTTGTGCCTGAACTAAAAGTTGGGAAGAGGCTCCAAACTTGGCATGTGGCTAGTTGAAGGGCAGACTACAAATCCAACAGTCTATTAAACAAAGCAGCCCCCTATGTCTCAAAAAGATGCACCATGAAGGAACCTATTTCTTCATGGGCACATGCAAAAAATATCTATGCATACAGTGAATTATAAAAGTGAGACTCGGATGAAGTCGTGGTGATTGGTGAATGCCTGAATGGTCTCTATGTGTCAACTGAGGAAATTACTTAATGTAGCCTCCAAATTCATCTATCTTTACTAAGTAGTTTCTTTCACAAAGGAAAAGCAGCAAAACAGAATGACTCCATTTGCTACAATCTAGACAAATGTGAGATAGGGAGACAAAAATTTCTAGTACAATAAAATTAATAAGGATATGTACATCTCAAGAAGGAATCAACAATATTACTCACCTCATACTCTTCAATTTCTTGGTCCTCAACCGTGACAATGCTAGGCCTGACACTTGGGGGAGCGCGGAGTAAATCTTGTGCCTCTTCCCATGTAAGCTTCAGCTCCAAAGCATCTTCACTATCTATGAGCAGTCTCTTGCTTTTGGATCCAATGTTCCTAGTCCTTTTCTTCTCGGGACCAAGCATTGACTGCTGCAAGCTCTCATTTGTCTTGCTCCCATGCTTCTCACCTTTATGCCAGCCAATATCCGCATCAGCCGAACTTAAATGTTCCGACAGAGCACTTAGGTGGGGATCTGTGCTTCCCTTGAGTGACTGAAGAAGGCCAGAGTAACCACTTATTATAGGTAGGTTCTCAATAACACCCGAAAAGAAAGTTTCGTTGGCATGTGGACCATTAGGAAGAGCAGAAATTTGGGTGTCCTGTTTAATTAATAACTATATATCAATTAAAAGTTACAGTGCTAACACAAAGCTTGACGGTGGTTCCTAACTCCTAATTTGGGTGGATGCAGATATTGGCAGTAGAAAAGAGACATATGAAGCTAGAAGTCTTTCTACCTGCAAAGGTAAAGAATTTGATGCTTTTCGGAATCCCATAACAAGTTTTCCTTCTGGATCAATCCGGCTAAATGTTACTGCAATAAAGAAGATTGAAATCAGAAGAAAAAGGGCATCACTTATACAGAATATCAGGCTTCAGCTGAAGGATTGCATTATATATTGAAAATGAGAAAGCTAGCACCTAATAAGGAAGTCTTCAAAGCATGCACTAAGATTCCTAAACCATTACTCAATTTGTTGGACCTACAGACTGACATCCATCATAGTAGCTGTCTTCTAAGTGCAAACTATGACACAGGTGTTACTTGGTTGCTACATGAATCAATTGAAAAGCTATTGTAAAGTCACTACTGGAGTTGTAGAACAACAATAATCATACCCAAGCCTAGAAAACAAGTACCGCTTACATAGTTACACTCCATTCAAATAGGGTTGTCAATCAAACAAACAGCACAAGGCCTCAGTATCTACCATTGGAAAAACAGAATCAATCACCATTGCATCAAAAGGAATGGTTAAAGCAAGCAAAAAGCATATGATTCTCACTGAAATGAGTTTTCCCTTCTTCTGATCAAACCTTAAAGAATATGCTATGAAATGAGAGGTACATTGGCAAGATTGATAACAGAAGCCATTAAGGCCATGAAAAATACCAGTGTCTCCAGCTTGTAATTGCATTGACTGTATGCAAGGGGTTACGCCCTCTAACACATACATTCTGCTGTTGTTATTAGGCCAAAATCTAAACTGAAACACCCAATCCTTGCCCTTCGCATCTTGAATCTTCAATGGAAGGCCTTCCGGTTGAGAGATTGGTGGAAAATAAGCCTGCGTATATATTTTCATGTCGAATAAGAAATAGGCTGGCAAAGCCAACAAAGGAATTTTGCAAAAAAGAAAGTGATTCTCATTATAGAGTTCATGGGCAGAAAGCTAGAAAAGTGCACACTTTCGGACTATATAAAATACACTCCTATTTGTCATTCTCTAGCCATGTCCACACATGTCAGGGCATCAACACAAAGGTTGGCACTTCCCGAAACCTCATTTTTCACAATTTGAAAAAGAAAAAAAGAATGGAGACAGCAACAGAGGGAGGGAGAGTTTGCACACAAAAAGGAAGTAACTAAAATGAATGTAATTACTATCCTCTGATAATTACATAGTTTTTGAAACTTACCTCGGCACATGCTTTTGGGAGTACCAAACGACCAATTCGGCCCGCATCACTGGCACTCAAGACCTTCTCAAACAGTGGGACAATAGTAGAATTTGAACTTGAAGATAACGAAGTCAAGGAAATCACATTTGTAACACCAGCATGCAGCAAGTTGTATCTTATAAAAAGCAGTTGTAATTCATCCAGTAAGTTCAGTTAAAATTAAAAAAAATATATATATATATATATCATGGATACTCTCCAGATATTTGCTGCAGTTCTTGGTCTGTTATTCTTGGCCAATAACGAGGAAGCAATTGGTTCCGCCCTCGCCCCTCGGCAGGTGGTCTTGCAACACGTATCTGAGGAAGCATGTCTTTATTTGTCTCCAACCCTGTGCCTGGACCCATCTTCAGGGGCTTGGGCAAAAGTTGGCGCGATCTTTGCCCTTGTTGAAAAGAAGAGGGTGCTTTACTCTGGTCCCTTCGATCAACAACACTAGGAGCAGCAAGTGCAAGAGTTGTACTTGCTGAAGGGGCACCCAATGTGATATTCAAGCATGTCTGAGACAGTGGGTTGTATATATCATTGGCACCCTTGATGATTGCGTGACTTAAATTTGAAAAACTTGTGCTTCCTAATTCCCCAAGAGGAGGTATGACTTGTTCTCGTTTGATTGGCCCAAGACACTCATTTGTGTCATCTTTCTGAGAATGATGAAAGCTGCTTTGCCCATTAGCCTCCATACATTTTCCCAACTGTATAAGCCTCCTCTTATCAATGCTATCAGCATCAATTTTATTGTCCACAGAAGTAGATCGTAGTTCACCAACATTATCTGCTGTGGATGTACCAAATCCATATGGCTTTTCATCACTTGGGATCTGCATGAAGTTTTAGGAAGGGTCAGGAATGTTTAGGGTTAATGAACCAGAGAACACAAAATTCAATACGTGCAGGACAAGGATCGAAATAACATAGTTAATAGTACCACAATAAAGCTTATCCCCCAAAATATGAGGAAATTGTTGACAAACCTAGGCTGCAGTTTTGTCACATAAAGTCATTTTATAAGGAATACCTTGTTTTTCCCCAAACTATACATTCATCCATCTCCATTACTGACGTTTCATTTTCCCCCATTTGGCAACAGAGAAGGGAAAACAATACTATCCTCCTCAAGGATAGTATTGATTACCAACGGTACTAACTGAAAGTTTAAACAAAAAATCAAACGATGATAAATAATTTCCTTGCATCCACGATAAGAGAAAAAAGCATCCAAGTATTAGAAGAGGTATTGGTATCCAGTTATGTTCTCTCAGGTATCAGTTGACAAGAAAATGGAGGCTATTTTATCTAATTACTATCATAGATTATACTTCTATAATTTAAAGATATTTTTTATGAAAAAGACAAAAAAAAATATATAAATATCGGTATTCTAAAACGTAGTAGAATTGAAAAAATAATAAAAATAAAAAATAAAAAATATATCTTTGTTGAAGTAAAAAACGAAGTGAATTGGAATTGTAATCGTATACCTTTAACGTTTTTGAGAACCATTTGAATCAAGTAGTGATTCAAAGGGTTCTCAAAAACGTAGACAGTTTCATTATATACGTTATTCCTATCTATTGGATTCGTCAGATTCTTTCTTCAATTAGATCTTAAAGTATTCATCTCCTTCGGCATTTCTCAGAAGGATATAATTGCTTGGAATTCGACCAATTGAGATATCCAGAAACAATTATTTATTATTTCTTTATTAGAGAAAGAGATCTTTATTATTTCTATATTATTTCTACATCCAAGGACTAATTGGTCAGCTGATGTTTCAAAATTTAATGTTGGTTCATTGAATCCATATAAACCCATACCCGGAACTCCAATTAACAGAAAAATAGACCCTCAGCAGTGTATAGATAAATTTGTAAGCCGAATACAGATGCCCCCCCCCCCCTGGGGAAACCCACACATGAATAGAAGTAGATAAATGAGTATTAATCAAAGCATACAACCAATGGTTTCAAAAGTTTGATGCATATTTGACTTACAGAAGAAAGTCCAGAACTCCTTGCACAGTTAATACACTCTACACCCCCATTATCAAGTAGCTCAAGTGCATACTTTGAAGCAATACATCCACAATGGAGAAGCTGCCAATACTAAACAAATTAGATCTACAGGAGAGATCAGAAAGATGGAGAGGAGAAACTCAGACACTATCACTCTATCAGCTCACATGCCACAAGAAAACTCTCCTCACACACACACACAAGCCAGCTTACCTTGCCACAGGAATTGCATTCCCTCCAACCAGATTCTTTTGAGTGAAAAGCATCACAGAAAACTAATTGCTCATAAGCAGACCTGAATTCAAAGAATGCCAAAATAAAAATTAACCAAAAGGAAAGATGTTAAAATTTTATAACCTTTAGCATCTAACTAAATTTTTATAACACAAATAAAAGAAGTTTTTGTATTGCATCCTGGTGATAGAGGCAAAGGACTGAAAGTTTGTGATTGTTATGATCTGTGTAGAAGAAATGAAAAATTTGTTGCTACATTTCATTCTTGATCAGTGAAAGTGAATAAAGAATGAGAATTTGCAGATCAAAAAGGCATACTTATATATGATACATAGAAAAAATGTATCCCACCAACCAAGTCTGTATCTCATAGTTATGTAGGCAAAGCCAAGATTTCATTCAAATTATGTTGTTCCAATAGCTTACATTGAGTAGCCAGGAGGGTTCTAAACTCTTATGATGAATTCCTACTAGACTTCTCGACAATTAATGAAATATACATTTTCATGGTCTTTTCACAACTAAAAAGAAAACTGACCTATCGACTGAAATAAGACTTCACTTTAGAAACTAGTTAATTTTTTCCTTTTTCAGCACACATGCAATAAATTACTCGAGTCTTGACTCTTGACCCATCATCTTGCTGGAATTAACTGAAACTTGGGCTAGAGTATTTAGGACTGGAGGGTCTGGCCTGGACAACTGAACTTAGTTTAGACCTGGTTCTCCCTTCTTGCGATGGTATTGTTTAGAGTAAAATTTATCTGCATCAATTAGGTCACCCACAAGAAGCAAGAATTGAAGTGCTTGTGGATTCAGGAGGGAATCAGGAAGATAGAACCATAAACTATAAAAAAGGTTGAACATCAGATATTATGTAAGGTTTTTTAACTACAATGTCCAAGATTATCTAGAAAACATGACAATTTAAGATTATTCAACAACAATCACAATCGATAACAAGCAAATGACAATAAGTACAAAAGAAAAAGTCTAAAAAATGTGACTTAAATAGGAATATGATGTACATGGATTTTGTATCAAATTTTCATTGGGAAGGTTGTAATCTTTGATGGTTTGATAATTTACCTTCCCAATTTTGGTTTGCCATATTAGTCCTTCGGTTTGTTCTTCATTCTATAAAATTTGTTGTCACTCCATAAAACGATGGAGGGGGAAGGAAGAAGGCAGTAATCTTTTTCCCTTGTTTTCGGTGAAAAGAGTGCAGTAATTCAAAGGTATGTGAGAGAGATCTACTGCTAGGTCTAAATCATATTAAAGACATTAAAGCTAAGATCAAGGACTTGTATTCCCCTAAAATCAAGTTTATTATGCAATTAAATTTTGCAACTAAAGCAATGTGAATGAAGATCGCCGAGTTTTGCACTACAGATGCTAGCTTTGGTAATCAGCTTGGTCTTTTATACATCTCAACCAAAAGAGTAGGAGCGTCTCTCTCTCAGAAGACAAGATGGAAGCTGCAACTGCAATTTGTTTTCAAAGCTCAACCTATATTTGGAAAGTTAGACAAGGAAACTATAGAATACTCATCCATTACACTCATAGAATAAGATTCCATATGTCCCAGTAGAAAATCTTGCTTTCACCTCGCTCTGATACCTCAACAGATTTCTTATCATTCAAAAACATTCTCTACCCGACCTTTTTGCCCCTCTTTTGGCAGTTTTCATTTGTAATTTTTCATATGTTCTATATAGATATCCAAAAAAAAATTTAAAAATAAAAAAAACTCCCCCTTTAAATAGATTCAAGTTCATTTGTTGTAAGATAAAAAAATAAATGGTGGGCTTACTAGGATTCTATCACAAAGCTCTTTCATGTTGAATTTTCAATTTGGTAAGTGGAAGCACAAGCATTAAAGAACACTGCCCTTTTGGACAGAAAGCCAAATTTCTTCCACATTCAAACCCTATTCCATTGACTTACAAACTGAGTGTATCAAAAGAAACAAAGGCATCTGGCTCCCTTAGACATCAAATTTGCTTTCTTGTCCTACTGTAAGAGTATCTTCACCTCCAACACCCCCCAACTCTATTCTTGACCTTATCCCCTTCATTATGGAAATGAGTCATAGACAGACCTGAAACCAAACAGGCCTTTCTATCGTGGGGATCTTTAATCACCAGGCCCAATTGGATACCCAGCTTTAAGCTTTCAAAGGTTCTCGTACATAATCCAACATAACATTCTACAAGTTGTAACAAAAGCTTTTCCACATCAAATAAGCTCAAAACACTCAACCGTATTATCATTGCTTAGATCCTCAAGACACAAGAACGAGAAAAATTAATCATTTCTGATGGTAGTAGGGTAAAATTGGTGCATCTAAATTTGTAAATCAAACTCAATGCATTTTGAAATATTTAGGCCTTTTACATTGGCATTTTATTTGCATCTTATGCATTGTAAGTGATGGGGACATCCACCAGATTCTGTTTTATTTTAGTACTTTAATTCATAGTATTATTTAACTGTTTTGAATAATTAGGAAACTAGGTATTTCTTTCTATTGGTCTATTAGGTAATTTATTATTTCACTGATTGAGTTCCTAAATAACTCTTTATTTTTGGTAATTTTATTCTTCATATGTGTAAGGCCATTGGCCATCTTTTTGGTTAATTAATGAAGATTATTGAAAACAAAAGAACAGCCCCAACCCCCCCACGATTGCCCTCTCTCCCTCAATCTCGTCTCTCTCTTTTTCTCTCTGTCTCAATCTTCTCTCCCTTTCTCGACTTTCTCTCTCTGTTCTCGACTTTCATCTCTCTCTTTTGCTGTTCTGTTTCTCTTTGTTGCTGCTGCACTGTTGCAGCATCGTTCACAGTAACTGGAGATCATCTCCATCGACCAAACCCCACCTGGGTTGCTGCTGAGTTCATCATCAACAAGCTGGACTACTGCTGAGTATTATATCATCAAGCTGGACCTTCCCCCTCGTCAAATAAGGTGGACTGCACCTCTGTTTTGGAGGACTTCATCTTCTTCTTTTCTCCTCAGATCAGGACAGTAAGAAGATAAATAAAACCCCATGTTCCACATCCATTGACTGCCTATTATCCCCCATTATCTCCCCCACCGAAATCTGAAAAGTATCTCTGTTTTCAAATCATTTATTTTCTGTTTTCCTTAAAGAAATCCCTGCTGTTTTACCTTACTAGCTGGCTGATTTTAGAGAACTGTGAGGTTCACTTATCATATTATGTGTCTTGATTGATTTGCGCTAAACCTAGTATTTACATGCTGCTATGTTCCCTTCCCCATATCCCCATTTGAAGCTTAAGTAGTTCATGTGCTTTTCATGCTTAGATTATTATTGACCGTTACTGCCCTATTTATTAGTCTATTATCTTGCATGTTAAATCTGTACTTTGCTGAGCAACATTGAACCCAACCCAATTCAAGACCTATTGAGTATTCCTTATTCTAGTGGATTGACCCCTTGTAGGAAACCTAGTTGTCTAAGCACCCTCCCTACATCATCTTGGTATCAGAGCATGGTATTGGTTGGTCTTGTTATGATTGGGTGTCACTGTCACTATTCACATGTTTTGTCTTTTGAGGCCTAACCTTCATCACAACCTGTCCGTAGTTGAGTCTGAGCTAAAGGAGTGTTACCTTAGGTTAGAAGATACCCTCTTTCTCCTTCGTTTGGCGGGAACAAATAGCATTGGACGCTATTCTCACCAGAAACACATTCTTGAGAGGGAAATTTCTGACCTTAGGATCGAGAGGGCTAACTACCTATCTCAATTGGACGTTCTGAGTAGACGTTGAGTCTTTGTTGGCAACCACACCTTGGCTGCCCTCTTTCTTTATGTCCACCCGTAGTGGTAGAGCATACTAGGACATGTCTGACCCTCCTAGTACCACCATTCAGCCAAATCAATGGGCAAAAGTCCTCCATCGGAACAAAGAGTTTCTGAGAAACCTTCAAGCTGAATTAACTGCTAGTAGGGCTGAACAGGGAACCCTGTTGGCTGATAGGGACACATTGTTGGCTGATAGGGAAACATTGTTGGCTGATAGGGAAGCACAGGCTACTCGTCTCTAGACCGTTACCACTAGGTTTGCCGCCCTTGAGAGTTGAGACAAATGCCCTAAACTCAGACGGACGGCAAGGTCACAATACCTTAGGCACTGGACCTAGAACAAGAGCCCCTAGCCCTGAGATAGAGAACAACGACCACCACACTGATGGTTATGACCGGATAGGGGATAATTTTCTAGGCACAGGGCGTGGTAGAGGTTGGGGTAGGGGTCGAGGACAACCTGCTCCAAGACACCATACCCAATACGGAGATGATGAGGGTTATGAGCACTATGATAGGGGTTTTGATGTCAGGCGGATGATTAAGGTAGATGCCCCTACCTATGATGGTCAGATTGGTGCAAGGATCCTTCTAGATTGGATTAAGCAGATGGATAGGTACTTTGAGTTTTATGACATGCCCGAGGAAGTCCACTATAGATTTGCTAAGTTTAAGATTATCGGAGCCGCCGAAGACTTCTGGACAGACCTAGAGTACCAAGAGGCCAACCTAGGACTTGAGCCAATCACAACATAGGTAGAAATGCATGAGAGGCTCAAGAAGGAATTCTTACCTATCACCTATAGGTTACAATTGTTGAATGACATGAATACCCTGAGGTAAGGAAAATTGACTGTGACCGAATACATGAGCAAGTTCAATGAGTTGAAAATTGGAAGCCGTATTCGAGAGGATGTTGAGCAGACACTTTCTAGATTCGTTACTGGGCTCAACTCAGAAATCCAGTCACGTATGGCACCCCACCTAGTGCGAGACGTTCCACAGGCCTTTCAGGTAGCCCTTGATGTGGAGTCCTCCATGAGAACTTATTCTCAGAGGAAGAGCTTTCAAGCTAGGGAGTCCCACTTTAGGAAACCACCCCAAGGTTCAACTGGATTCCTAAAACCCCCTACTGCACCACAATGATAATTTGACAATAGGGGTAAAGGAATCTTAGGAGAAGCACCCAAGAGTAGTGGGCAACAATAATGCTTCAAGTGTCGTGGTATGGTCACTTCTCTAGAGAGTGCCCCAATAGAAACCTCTACGTGGGGGAGCAGACTCCTGAAGAAAGTGACTAAGAGGGCTTTCAAGACCATGAGTATGAGGACCATAGACTAGATGAGACCATATCTGATGAGGATGCCGAGAAGGCCAGTGACCTCAAGCTCAGTATTGTGTGATGCATGGTCTCACAACCTAGGAGTAGTGATGATTGGCAGGAAACTAATATTTTTATCACTTACACATGTCATCAGGGCAAGAACTGCCGCGTCACCATAGACAGCGGTAGTTGCATGAATGTGGTCGCCAAAAGCATTGTTGCTCAATGGGCCTCAAACCAGAGCCCCACCCTAAGCATTATAAGGTTGCCTGGGTAGATCAGTCCACCATTCCCGTTAATCTAAGGTGCCTAGTTCCCCACACTTTGCAGGATATGAGGATCGAGTGTGTTGTGATGTACTAGAGATGGATGTTACTCACATCATCCTAGGTAGACCCTGGTTATATGATCGAGATGTCACCAATTATGGGAAGTCTAACACCTATGTTTTTTAGTTCAAAGGGAAGAAGATTAGGCTGACCCCCAGTGCCCCTAAGGAAGAAAGCGTTCCAGAACATAAGGGAAGTACATCCAAACACACCCCCACCAAACACTCAACATTTTAAATCAACAACAATTTGAAGGAGAGTATCAAGAGTCAGGGGTGATTTATGTTCTAGTTGCCATACAAAGTAATACTGATAGGTCACGCTTATTCACTGAGGCTCCTAGAGAAGGACAACCCTTGTTGAGGAAATTTGAGAGGTTATTTCTTGAGGAGCTACCTGATGAGTTATAGCCTATGCGTGACATCCAGCACGCTATTGACTTAGTTCCAGAGTCGTTTCTCCCGAACTTACCCCATTACCGAATGAATCCCAAAGAGCTCGTCGAACTCAAGCGGCAAGTGGATGAATTGTTACAAAAGGGATTCATTAGGGAGAGCCTTAGCCCGTGTGCAGTACCTGCCTTGTTCACGCCAAAGAAAGATGGCACCTGGCATATGTGTGTTGATAGTAGGGCCATCAATAAGATCACTGTCAAGTATAGGTTCCCTATCACTAGGCTTGATGAAATGTTGGATATGATGGCCAACTCATCGATCTTCTCGAAGATTGATCTCAAGAGCAGGTACCACCAAATTCAAGTTAGGCCTAAAGATGAGTGGAAGACAGCCTTCAAGACGAAGGGTGGCCTTTTCGAGTGGTTAGTCGTGCCTTTTGGCTTGTCAAATGCACCTAGCACCTTCATGAGAATAATGAATCAAGTGCTTCAACCATTCATCGGCAAGTTCTTAGTGGTCTACTTTGATAACATTATCATCTACAGTAAGACCCCATCTTCCCACTTAGATCACTTACAGAAGGTTTTTCATGTGCTTCTACAAGAAAAACTCTATGTCAACCTCAAGAAGTGCACCTTCATATGTGATCAAGTCATCTTCTTAGGGTTTGTTGTTTCAGCCCAAGGAGTGTCTGCTGGCCCTGAAAAAGTGAGAGCGATTTTAAAGTGGTCTGAGCTAACTAATGTCCATGAAGTGCGAAGTTTTCATGGCTTAGCCACTTTCTACAAGAGGTTCATTTATCGGTTTAGTTCCATTATGTCTCCTATCACGGATTGCATGAAAAAAAAAGAGTTTCAATGGACTAAGAGTGCTACAAAGGCCTTTACTAAGATTAAAAAGCTTATGACTGACACCCCCGTCCTGCACCTCCCAGATTTTTCTTAAGTCTTCGAAGTAAATTGTGATGCATCTGGTGTTGGAATAGGTGGTGTCCCAGGGCAAGGACATTATGTTGCCTACTTTAGTGAGAAACTTAATGAAACAAGGCAACGATATTCCACATACCACAAAGAGTTCTATGCGGTTGTCTAATCACTCCATTATTGGCGACATTACCTCCTACCGTAAGAATTCGTGCTATTCTCTGACCATCAGGCTCTGAGATACCTGAGCGCCCAAAAGAAACTAAACCAGAGACATGCTAAGTGGGTCGAGTTTCACCTGGAGTACACTTTTGTACTCAAACATAGACCTGGTGTCGAGAATACCACTGCAGATGCACTAAGCCGAGTAAACATGTTCCTTAGTTGTACTAATGCTAGGAGTTCGGCTAGTGTGTTACTCCAGACAATGAGTGTAGAGGTTGTAGGATTCGAGCGAGTCAAGGACCAGTACCTCACCTGTCTTGATTTTAGTGAGTTGTTCACTTCCTTGACTGGAGGTAACCTTGTCAGTCGCTCAGACTACCTACTCTGGGAGGGCTTCCTTTTTAAAGGAAGCAAGTTGTGCATTCCCAAGACTTCACTCCGAGATTTCCTGATCTAGGAATTGCATGCCGGGGGAGTCGCTGGCCATTTCAGTCGAGATAAGACCATCACCCTCTTTGAGTACAGATTTTTTTGGCCAGGACTGAAGAGGGATGTTGCTAGAGTTGTGAGTCAGTGTAGGACATGCCAGACTGCCAAACAACAAAAGTAGAACACAGGTTTATACACTCTTCTACCCGTTCCCCATGCCCATTGGCAGGACCTTAGCATGGACTTCGTGCTTGGTCTCCCAAAAACTTTGAGAGGCCATGATTCTGTTTATGTGGTTGTAGATCGTTTCTCGAAGATGGCCCACTTCATCCCATGCTCTAAGACCTCTGATGCATCCATAGTAGCCAAACTATCCTTTAACGAGGTTGTTAAGTACCATGGGTTGCCCCTCACCATAGTGTCCGATAGGGATGTTAAGTTCTCCAGTCATTTTTGGAGGACCCTAGGCGGATAATGGGCACTAAGCTCCGCTTCTTTTAGCTTTCCACCCTCAGTCTAATGGCCAGACTGAGGTTGTCAATAGGAGTCTGAGAAATTTATTGTGTTGCCTCATAGGAGAACACCTTACCCGTTGGGATCGAGTCCTTAGCCAAGCCGAGTTTGCATACAATAGCTCTAAGAACCATACCACTGGTCTGTCCCTCTTTGAGATTTGTTCAGGATAGCAGCCCCGGGCACCCATAGACCTTGTCCCAATTGTGTCTAGTTTTAGAACATCCCTGTCAGCCGAGTCTTTCACTCAGCATATACATGATTTGCATGCAGGTATAAGAAGACAGATAGCACTAAGCAACGATCAATATAAGTCAAAGGCAGATGTGCACAGAAGGCTACAAGAGTTTCAAGAGAGAGATATGGTGATGGTTAGAATCAAGCCGAAACGTTTTGTTAGGGGAAAAGCGAGCAAACTACATGCTCGTAGCACAGGTTCTTTCAAGGTACTTAAGAGGATAGGTGCCAATGCTTATGTCCTTGATCTACCATCTAGTATGGAAATCAGTAACATTTTTAATGTGGAAGATCTTGTCCTATACCATAGTGCCCCTACCATTCCCTCATTTTACCCTGATGACCTTGAGGACTTCCCTTTCACCCTTAATGATACTGCTGAACAACCCAACCAGTTCCCCCAACCTCCTTACCACCTGTACCTAAGGTCACGAGGAGAACTGAAGAAGTTGAGGAAATCCTTGATGAGAGGATTGTATCCACACACACACAGGAAGTTCCAGAGAGTTCTTGGTCAAATGGCATGGACGTCCGAAAATTGACAACACTTGGATCACAATGCAAGAAATCCAACAACTCAACCCAAATTTGTTTGAGTACTACATGAACCATAATTCATTGAAGGTGAATTCTTCTAAGCCGGGGAGAGTTGATGGACATCCACGTATACCAGTAGCATAGTCGCAAAACCCAACCACATGTGCATTCCATTTGGCTGGAGGAAAGCTACAAGAAAGAATAAGGAAAGAGAGGGAGTCGAACCAGCTTTCTCAGCGCTAGGTTCGACCCCCCTTTTCTCCCAATCAGCAGATCCTTGTGGACCCCACCAGATTCTGTTTTATTTTATTACTTTACTTTAATTCATAGTATTATTTAACTATTTTGAATAATTAGGAAACTAGGTATTTCTTTCTATTGGTCTATTAGGTAATTTATTATTTCAGTGATTAAGTTCCTAAATAACTCTTTTTATTTTTGGTAATTTTATTCTTCATATGTGTAAGGCCATTGGCCATCTTTTCGGTTAATTAATGAAGATTATTGAAAACAAAAGAACAGCCCCAACCCCCCACGATTTCCCTCTCTCCCTCAATCTCGTCTCTCTTTTTCTCTCTCTGTCTCGATCTTCTCTCCCTTTCTCGACTTTCTCGACTTTCTCTCTGTTCTCAACTTTCATCTCTCTCTTTTGCTGTTTTGATTCTCTTTGTTGCTACTGCACTGTTGCAGCCATTGTTCACAGTAACTGGAGATCATCTCCATCGACTAAACCCCACCTGGGTTGCTGCTGAGTTCCTCATCAACAAGCTGGATTGCTGCCGAGCATTATATTATCAAGCTGGACTTTCCCCCTTGTCAAGTAAGGTGGACTGCACCTCTGTTTTGGAGGACTTCATCTTCTTCTTTTCTCCTCAGATCAGGACAGCAAGAAGGTAAGTAAAACCCCCATGTTCCACATCCATTAACTGCCTATTATCCCCCATTATCTCCCCCACCGAAATCTGAAAATTATCTCTGTTTTCAAACCATTTATTTTCTGTTTTCCTTAAAGAAATCCCTACTGTTTTACCTTACTGGCTGGCTGATTTTAGAGAACTGTGCGGTTCACCTATCATATTATGTGTCTTGATTGATTTGTGCTAAACCTAGTATATACATGTTGCTATGTTCCCTTCCCCAAATCCCCATTTGAATCTTAAGTAGTTCATGTGCTTTTCATGCTTAGATTATTATTGACTGTTGCTGCCCTGTTAATTAGTCTATTATCTTGCATGTTAAATCTGTACTTTGCTGAACAACATTGAACCCAACCCAATTCAAGACCTATTGAGTATTCCTTATTCTAGTGGATTGACTCCTTGTAGAAAACCTAGTTGTCTAGGCACCCTCCCTACATTAGTAAGGGATATGTTTGTACTCGGTGACAGTATGGATTTCATGTAATTTTGTAATTTTGTGTCATAAGTGAGAGATGGCATTTTTTTGTAATTAGAAACAGAATTTGTGGCTGTTGTAACAAGCTCTTCTCACAAAAGAGAAGAGGCAATTTGGATACTGAGATTTTTTTCTCCTCACAAAAGCTACCACTGCTCTTTTTCTCTGTCCCATCTCCTTTCTTCAACACTGAAAGTGTGCTGTTTTATTGTCTTCTCTACCTTTTGTTCATTTTGCTCCATTTATTCCACTTGCATTAAGCTCCACATCAAGCTTCTAGCCTACCATAATTTGTCACCCCCCACAAATAATAAGTGACACATAATAGCCTCTATCCCTGCGGGAGACTCTTGCACCGGGTACACCCCTTTACATATTAGCCTCTATCCACAGCTATTATAAACCTTGGTCAAAAGATGGTGATAAGGACTCAAATTAGTGATGCATAAGCTCAACTCCAGAAACCAATGCAATTTTTTCCCCCCTTTTGGGGGCTAATGATGGGTATCTAGGCCTTCAACCTAGTCCCATGGGCCCATACTAACGATACAATCGCATGGACCATGTCATACTGGGGTTGAATGAGAACCATTCAACTTTAACCGAAAGTATGAAGAGCACCAGACACCCCTGGTGAGTGGTTCCAAGGAGTTAAAAGGTGTCGAACTCGCTTCCTAAGGCGAAGGTCCCTTGCCAATCAGAAATTTTGAAAAAAAATATCCTGGCAAATGAGCTAATGCATATTGTATCAAGGTGGGCAAAGAAAATAAATATTACTTAGTAAAACTTAATTTGTCAAAGGAGTAGAATAAGAGGGAGTAGCATTTACTAGGGCCATAATGCAGGCAACGTGTTTATTTGAAGACTGGTGCTAGTTGACCCATCAACGCATCTCGACTCCATCATATGTCACACAAATCAATGATACAACATTCACTTTCCCAATTGAAAATTGAGACTCCAACAGGGTGACACCTTCTCCCAACTCCCATTTATCATTGGAGCAGAAGTACTGTCCAGACTCTTAATTCATGGAATCAGAGCAACTCTCCATGTTCTTTCAACTGTAGCCTATCATTCACAGATGGCTGTTTCTGGTTTAGCTGTGCATTCCTCATTGAAGCAGAGGGCCCATGTAGCATCCTTAGTAAATATAGCTCCCTTTCAGGACAGGTCAACTTTTCCTAAATCTACAATATTCTTTGGTTGTGCAATAGCAATACCTTTTCACTTAGAAGCCACCAGCCCTGTAATTCTTAATACATGTCATCTTTTCTCCCCCTTCTTTGAGTTCTTTCCATTTTGTTTTGGTCCAGAAAACAAAAATCCATTATAAAACAAGTCATGTTTTCAAATGCCTCTGAAGATGATCCTGGACTGCCGACTGTGAAATGCTGCACCAATAATTCTGCCAGGATGATTTCAAATCTGGACACCCAATTCACATCATCCCTTGGAGTTGCTCTATGAAAACCCAAGTCTATGGAGGGACCAAGGAATAAGGGCAGGAAGGTGTTTAAATGAGCACTAGTGGCAAAAATAAGACAGCAGCTCATTACTCAACCTATGTATGCAAGTAGCTAGATTCTTAAAGCCAACAAGCACCCACGTGATAGATCAGGCTTTTGCTAAACCAACTGCATATGGATGTAGAAAATAAATTGGAAGGCCTCACAATGACCAAGAGAGGGAGTTTCCTTGATTCCACCAAGATTCAAGGGTCAATGGCCTTTGAATGGGATTATGCTTGGATTCCATGAGTCCTGCATATGCATATAGCCACAGCTTTCCATTGGAGCGATATTAATGGTGTAGCCATGTAGGAAATGGACCAGCTGACATGGCATTGCCCATCCAGCTGGCACTGATGCTGGCACCACGTATTGTTGAAATAGATGGATCAACAAGCATGGATCACCACTAAACTAATGATGTCTTGGTGAATAAAAGAGACAGCTCACTGTCTCACTGAGATCTTAAAGCCTTGATCGAAGTGATATTTGGGTGCTGAGTGGGCATCGTCAGTAAGACCTTCTGATGCCGAAACTCAAGCACTGGACAGGCATGCCGAGGAATGAATCAAGAAAAAGACAGCTGCCCATCGCATAAAAATATTGGATGCTGAGTTGGACATCCTCTGCAAGAAAGCCCCACTAAAGCAGAAACTCAAGCACTGGACAGGCATGCCTAAGAGGCAAATTAAAGAAGAAATAATCCTCACCTCACTGAGATTCACCCAGGCAGCTGAAACGAAAAACTCTATGAACTATTCCCCACTGTTCCTGTCAACAAGGGATAGATTGCTCCATGTCTTAACCCACTCTTACTATGGATTAACCAGCTGCTGAATACGGTTTGGCAGTTTGGGTGGCTTTCATTCAGAGACGAGTGGCACAAACTGTGAGAGACTGAAACTCACTGCAATTAGAGAGTAAATTGGTAGCCAAAAATCCAGATTCAATTTGAATTCGTATATCAAATATGAATTCGGGTAGCTTTTGATATCTGGATGATAATCGGATACAAATCCATGTCTCCGCTTAAAAAATAACCACTCTCATTATAACTTAATATTATCTATAATTATCTAAGAACTTCAGCTTTATATGTATTATATATCGTATGGTTATTTATATTCATATCAAGTAGAAATAACTGTGCATTATTTTATTTTTATTCATCGAATAAAATGTATAATCAGATATTATCAGATGATGTGACACAAACCAATGCCCGCTCGAGCCGCCTTAGGCAGTTGTACGCCATCAAACACTGCCATGTGTCAGTACTTCCTATCTTTCTCAGGCAATAAGCCAAGGACCATACACCCACCTTGAGGAAGAGCCTGATATAGAAGGCCTAACTAGCCTTTAGAAAATAGTACTGAACTGACTAGTCAATGAGGTGTTGGAATTTGCAGAACCTAACTTCCCATCACAGACAGAAATGATTGTAGCCGTACAATAATTACACCTAGCAATGTCCACGATATCAGAAAGGATCATTTGGTGACAGAGTAAAAACAGAGCCAAAGAATCTGCTCAGCATATCAAACTTCTCCTCAGTGCAGTCGACAGTTTTTGATGACATGCTAACATCCTTTATTCACAGTAAGCCTTATCCTAACTGAACGGGTTATACTACATGTTTCACCATTTAACTCTATATAAAATCACATTTGTTAAGCCAAAACCATCCATTGTATTTCTCACGACTTCACATATCAGTCATTTTCAGTTCCCTCCACTCTCCTGAGAGAAGCCACAAAATCTGCAGGCTCTCCACTACACTAACTTCCCTCCACTCTCCCAGACATTGTGCCCTTTGCACAATCTAGTACTACTTTTTGGACTCTTTTGACTATATGGTTCATGTTTAAGTCACATGAGCTACTCTGTTACTCACCCAGATTTCTTGAACTTCCCTATATGGTTAAGTGAGGCATGATTGGTAACATCAGTAATGCAAGAAGTTTTTCTCTTTTTATTTACTTTACCTTTCTCATAAACAAAATAAAACTTTAATCTGATTGGATGTGCTGCATTGCAAAGCCATAAGTCAAAACAAAAGCAAAATAGAAATTTTTCAACAAATACCACAATACCAATAATAATTGTGTAACCTACTGCAGAACTTACTAAATATACAAAGTAAGATTTTTACCTAAAATTACTTGACACTTCTGTTAAAAAATATGGCGAAGGAGACATTTTACCTCATTTCGAAATAAAATTTAAGATGTTACTTATTTCTGTTACACCCCTTGTTTTTCTTAAAATATTTTACTATAATTTACAACACTTTATGTCGAACCTTGTAGCACCAAGTAATAAAGTTCATTAATGACTATTCATTTACATATCAAAAAAGAAAACAAAGTGCAAGAGAATACGTGATGAAAGTCCAAAATATACAAAAGCCTAAAGGTCAAGTAAGATAATTAATTTAAGAAAAAAATGAAAGTACCACGAAACAAGATGGAAATAATAAAAATAAACAGTACATAATAAACTGAATAAGTAAACCATGAATATTTACATAGTACTATTGTTGTTATTTGTGGTGGTGGCAGTGTTCTTTGGTACTACTACTATCATTTATTTATTGTTAGTGTTGTTATTTTTTCTATTATTATTATTATTATTATTCCTTTTTTTTTATAAAGCTATTATTATTTTTATTGGTAATATGAGAGGGGGGGATTTTGGCAATAGAGAAAAATGTTAAATACATGGAAGCCCCAAAAAGTGAAAACAAACGGATAATTCCATAAATAGGAAGAATGGGGAAAACTTCAGGGAAAAAAGGAACCGTTTTGCCCAAGATCATGCGATAATGTAGAAGAGAAGAAGACGAAATAAAAGTATAAAACCACCCCAATAGCCCAAATAAAAGAAAAAAGAAACACAATTAATTGTCATTTAAACCCACCTCTCCCCCCCCCCCCCCCCAACCCCCCGCCCAGAAAAAATACACGGGTTCGGAAGTAAAGCGTCTTCAAATCTAAAGAACTAGGTTGCAAAATGTAGTAAAATTTCATAATCAGATTTTAAATATTCTGTAGTTAGTTACACAATCATATTAGATAACGATTACAAAATCTCCCATTCTAATGCTGATTTAATTCCATTCTCTTTCCTTTATTTCCCTTGCAACCAGATTAGCAGACGGAACCGTAGCGAGATCAAAAAACCCAAGACCGGCAACCCCAAATTACTCCCACAACAACCAGATTAAAAAAAAGGTAAAACTAATCGAATTTCCAGAACACAAGCAGAGCCATGAGCTAAGATTACCCGCACTTATCGCAGAGATTTGCAAATCCACCAGATCGTAGACGCCACCCTTTCTTCCATTCGATCGAAGATGCCGCCCCACATGCTCCATTCATACAAATCTTCGACGCCATTCGCCAAATCAATTCCTCACAAACCTTAAAAAAGAGAGAGAAAAATATAGCCCCAAACATTAGGACTCAGAACAGAACAACAACGACCT
Organism: Macadamia integrifolia; assembly: GCF_013358625.1. Taxonomy (NCBI): domain Eukaryota; kingdom Viridiplantae; phylum Streptophyta; class Magnoliopsida; order Proteales; family Proteaceae; genus Macadamia; species Macadamia integrifolia. Next base: position 25,690,227 of record NC_056562.1, read on the forward strand.
ATGATCAATAAAACAGCAAGAATAAAGAATGAAACTTGAAAGAAAAAAAAAATCCATTACAGCGAAGAAGAATATAAGTAAAGCAACTAACCTGCCGTCCCTAAACACAGAGAAAAACCCTAAATTTGTCTTCTATTTCACTTCCAAACCCTCCAACGACTTCCATATCCTCTTCCCCTTTCCTTCTCCTTCGAACTGTTCGTACCCTTAGAACTTCTCCGTTGTGTGGACTTAAGTTTGACCGAAATCCGACCACCGGAGTTAATCAGATCAAGCGAGCTTAATCCCGGCGGCAGAAAACCGGTGATGGCTATCGAGTTAAAGAGAAAGAAGCGTGTGCATGCAAATGCAGAGGAACAAAGATGCGCAGAATGCATGCACGACACTTCAAGACGCGGGCGGACTCTACTACGGACCAACACCTCCCACCCCCCCCCCCTTTGCCGTTTTTCCACAATCCCACTTGCGTTCTATCTCTCTCTCTCTAGTCTCTCTCTAAAATTTTAAGAATTCTCTTTTAATTTAATTAAAAAAGGAAGGGAAAAAGAAAAACAAATACGGCGTGACGACTGAAGACAGCGCCGTGAGTGGCGCTTTTAAGTCTGCGCACTCACATGCAAATTTGCAACTCATGGACTTCACCGTAAAATTACCAATATATCCTCGTCACCAATCACCGGAAGTTGAGGTAACTCCAAATCTAGGGATGTTACTTAGTTCGTTTAGTCCGGTTTTAGTTGGGTTGGATCGGTTTTGGACTGATAATGAATCTAATGACCAAACTGAAATCAAACTGTTAAAGCAAAGTCTAGTTTCAATCGGTTTTGGATATGGTGAGTCATCTTAATACCTCTTCTCAGGTTCTTATTGGTCAATGGCTATTATTAGTTCATTTTAATTTTTAATAAATGTATATAAAAAAGGGATAGTTTTTTGTCCATGAGAGGGTTTTTGAACGCACAGACACAAGGACTTGTAATGACCATTGTATCTCTACCTAAGGTGTATGCCCCTATGTGTAGGCACCAGAGGCCTTTTGTGGATAGAAAACTCTCGCATAATTATTTTTTATCACTTTTTTTTTGTTTCTTATTGGTTTTTTTAGGTGTCGATTTGGTTTATGCGCCATTCAACTGGTCTAATTTGATTTTATAACTCGGCAAATTGAAACCAACTATTTTGAATTCGTTGAGTTTGAGATTTTATCCAGTTAGTTAGAATGGCTCTTATGGAGTAATTGGTTCGTTTATGTTTTTCATATATGTATATAAAAAATATTTTTATCACTTTTCCTAATTTTTATCAGTTTTTTTTTTTTTTTTTTTCAAGTTTGATTTGATATCTGATTCATTCAATCAGTCCAGTTTGATTTCATAAACTAAAACCAAAACCAAAATCAAAATAAAAACTAAACCAATAAATTAAAAATGTGTTTTCTTATAGTGAAGGTTTCGGTTTGATTCGTGCTGAATAAACCGATTTTGGTCAATCCGGCTTAATTTAGCTGCAAATTGACACCCTATATCCAAAATAACACGGCTGAAAAGGTATTTAAGGGTATTTGTGTCTTTTCAACAAATTGATCGGTTGATTCACTGGATAATGAACTGATTGATGGTCATCTTTCTCAAACCATTCGATTGAAGAGTTGAAACAAGAAAGACACCAAAGCAGACTGACAAGTACGGGACAACAAAGGCTTATCTTTCAACTCATGGTATCCGTCGATTTGGAATTGGACGGCTGTGAAGAGATGTGACGTCTCATCACAAGAATATGACGATCGTATGATGGCGAGAGATAGGGGTATTTCCGGACCTTAGATGTTACCATCACGAAGTAACTTAATGCTTCCGCGTGTAGCAGGGTAGTAAACTCATAATTAAATGATGGATAATAGCTTATCTTTCATTGAATTACCAGTTGTGTCCCTAGAGATTAAAAATCCTATTTTATTTATTTATTTATTGAATTGATTAAAACGAACGTTAACTGATGGACGGTGGATGGTGGGACCACATTACAGAGTTGACGTTTGCCTTATCACCTCATCATGACCGTTACTTCAACGGTTGTAAGTTTAAAACTGAATGTTTGGACTTAAGTGTCTGTTTGGATCTTGAGAATCCAAACAATAAAACGTGGGTACGTGAATTTATGTCAAATAGATGAATTAAAACCATACAACCTACCCTATAACCTCCACCATTTAATATAATACTCCCCCCAAAAAGACCCTAATATACCTCCCCCAAACAAAGCTCTTACTAACGGTGGTAGCTGACACTTTCTTTATTAATCATAAATACATAAGAAATTAGACCTCTCACCTAAAAGTTTCATAGTTTTGGGTCATAGTAAGGTAATGGTTGGAAATGAACATGGTATGTTGTCATGAATAAAAAGTAAGAGATGAGATTTTAATTTAAACAAACACACCCTTGTAATACAAGATGCAAATGCCCCCAAAGATACCAATACAAGAATCATGTATGCCTATAGTATCTACCCATGTTCTTACTAAATTATAGTCGTTATAGTTTAACATTAAAATTATGAGAATTTATTTAGGCAATGAAAGTCCAATCCAAAAACTCATGGTATAATTAGGGTTAAATTCTTGATAAATTTTGGACGAAGTTTTTATGCACTGGTGGCTGAATGAGGAGACAGCCTAGCTATGACTCCCTCTCTCCCTCCTATATCCTAGGGTCGCAAGGCCACGTGCTGATTGAATTCACCGTGGCCTCTGGAAAACTCGGTCCTTAAATGTATGTTAGTATAGATACATATGTTACAGTTCACTATATTACTAGGCAGGCTTTGTATTTTCCATAAATGGGGTTATGGGATTTCTCTTCTATTGAAGATTTTATCTTTCTTGTAAAAAAACTTTTTGCTTCTCGAGGATGAATAAAATTGGACATTGTTGGATTTGCATAAATAAATAACTCATTGTCCGAACAATTATAAGAACCATTTTTTTTTTTTTTTGTTGAATCAGATTGATTGGTTGATCTATATAAAGACTAGGGGCCCGTTTTATAACGTTTCAAGAAACGCGTTTCTGCCTTTTCTGTTTTCAGAAACAGCAGAAACGGAGTAAAAAGCGTTTGATAAAACTGTTTCGTTTCACTTATTTTCAGAAATAGAAATAGAAATTTGTACTTATTTATGGTTCAAGAAACGACCCAGGCGAAACAAGTTCAACTTGTTTTGCCGTTTCTGGAAACGACTTGTGGCCATTTTTTCATTGGTTACTATCGACTTCTAAAAACATGATTTATCAAATACCTTCAATTCCGTTTCTGTTTCTAGAAACGGAAATTTATGTTTCTGCCGTTTCTTGAAACATAAACGGCATAAATGTTATCAAACGGACCCTAGATATATGGCACTGATCCAATATTTTAAAGGGTATATCTTGTTTGTAACAAAAATGGTGAACTAAACAATTATTACATTTTTTTTTTATTCAATATTACATTCTTCTAGGCTTCGTTTGGTTGTGAAGGGAATGCAAATTTTTGATGTAAAGTGGAATTTTGTTTTCCCAGAGGAAATGAATTTTAGATGTTTGATTGCAAGGAAAATATATTTTATATGTAAAAAAAAGTTCACATATCCATTCAAATTTCCATTCTTATTTCCCCACCAAAATAGGAAGTAAAAATAAAACCCTACTCTCTCTCTCTCTCTCTCTCTCTCTCTCTCTCTCTCTCTCTCTCTCTCTTATACAGCAAATAAAAGTTTGCAGCTATCGGAGAAGGAAGGAGAGGCTAAGAGAAGCAGTCCATAGAGAGACAGAGAGAGATCTTCACCATCCCTTTCCTTCCAATTTCAATCCCTTGTAATTACTCTCTGAGAGAATTGAATTGTTTTCCTCTTTCTCGATGCTTCCTATGCTCTACTAAAGGAATGGAAGGAGATTCAATTATAGAAGACGAAGAGAACAAGAAAAGGAGGTTGAAGAGAGAAACCCATTTGGCAGTTCTAACGATCTAGGTAAGGAGGATTTCAGCTGGGCTGGATAGATAGACTATATCTGCCATGGCTTTCCAACAGTACAAGTCCCCATTTGGAGACACAACTTATATGAAGGTGTTTACTGGGGGTTTAGCTTGGGAAACTCATACTGAAGATACGAGGAGACACTTTGAACAATTTGGAGATATTCTTGAAGCCGTTATCATCATTGGTCAAAATTTATATATCAGGTTTTAAATTGGAAGAGACCCAGATGAAATAGAGACTAAAGTTAATCAGAATTGGTCAAAATTTATATATCAGGTTTTAAATGTAGGTTTTATATTTCTGCTACTACTAGTAAGTATATAAAATAACAACTGAGTACACAAGACTCCCGCTACTGCAGGGTTTGTATGCAGCCTTACCCCTGCTACTGCCTAATAACAAGAGTTGTAAGACGGTTAAATAATATCACATTTTACACTCCCGCCTAATAACAAGGGGTGTAACTGATTACAATTTAGCAAGTTTGGTTGGCTTGCAAGTTTTTTAAAATTTTACATTTATTTTACATCCAACCAAACAACTCTGGTAAATTAATTTAACTTCATTTCTGTTACAACCAAACAACTCAAAAGGGGAAAAAAAATTTCCTCCCTTCCCTTCCCTCCCCTTCTCTTCCCTTTCCCATTTCCCTTGCAACCATACGCAACCTTAATTAGCCTTCGTTACTTTTGTATTGTTATTTCCAGTTTTGACTAATTATCATGAATATATTATTTTATTATTTGTTGGTTCTATGATGTTATTTGCATTTGCCATAGTTTTGATTAATTATCATAAATATATTTATTATGAATGGTTGTTATAATAGTTAAAAAAATACAAATTAACAATAAAACAAGAGGAGAAATATTCTTTACATGGCCTAAGCAAGAAGTTTCGTCTTGACAACTTTTGACATAGAGCAACATGATTTTTTTTTTTTTTCTTTTAATGAAGAAGCGGTGATTCGCTTTGTTGGCCACATATACAATTTATTTGATTACCTCAACTATAAATCCTACCACATATACATGTATTGCCATACCTTGTATTTTCAACTACTAAAAAAACAAAATCAAAATTAAATTTTGATCTAGTACCTAATTATATACCTCAGGGTAGAAGATGGAGTGTCGTAACTACTTTCTCTGTCTATATGCATATATTGCTTTCCTTTCTTCATGCTCATGATATTATATAACTATTAGTTATATAATAGTCCATACATTCATTATTATTATCACCACTAGTATTACTAATAATATTTTATATTGTTGTCATTATTTCTAATATTAATATTATTATTAATACCGTGTGTAACCTTACAATGTCAATAGTTGCACTGTATTTGTTATTATGTCTACTATAAAAAATATATATATATATATATATTATATATATTCTGATCTTGGATTATTATGAATAGTAAGAACATGATACCAAAATAAATCTGCTATTGTTATACAATATTGTTTTTTTTTTTTTTATTACGTTATTAGAAGATTATTACAAATTACATTTGTTTTATCAAAAAAAAAAAAAGGTTACTTGTAGTGTTAGAGATCTCATATTATACAAATATAATTTTTATCCTTGACAAATCCATACAAAATACGTTTTCAATCAAAAAGCATGCAATAGGCCATAAAATCCTTCATGAAATTGGGTTTGGTTACCTTATACCACCTTAAAAATTGGGTTAGGTTACAAGGGTTAATAGCATTATTGTAAATAAAAAAATTTATTGTAATTTTTCCTTGACTATGGATAAACTTTTTACTCATATAAAAGATTCATTTTAAGCTAAAATTTAACTAATGAGATAGATATAAAATCCTCCATCATAAGAACCTACCACATTTAGTTGAGGTGGTGTCAATAACAATGATGAAAACTCATTAACATTCATGACGCTGCTTAGGATCTGAAGACCCGTCGGCTGGGGTGCAACCCTAACTATGATTAGGGGTGTAAGTTTGGCTTGGCAAGCCTGAGCCACCCAAAAAGCATGGGCCGGGCTAGGGTTGGCATTTCCACGCCCTAGCTTGGGTGGAGCTGGGCCGAGCGAGGGTTGAGGCCTTGAGTTGAGCTCTATCCTTAAATAATGCATATGCCAAAGTATGTATCACATATGTATAGATATATCTGAGATTTAAAAAATAAATAAATAAATAAATTAAGTATCATAATCAACATTTAATACACACAATTGAGGTAATATATTCATCTCTCTCTCTCATAGTTTTTGACTTTCCGAAGAACAATTTAGGCACCGTTTGACAACATTCAGTTTCTGTCGTTTCTGTTTTTTCTTGTTTCAAAAAATGGAGAAACAACTTAAAAAACGTTTGATAAAGTTGTTCTGTTTCACCCGTTTATAAAAACATAAATCAAAATTTATGCCTATTTATAATTCTAGAAACGACTTTGACAAAACAAATCTGACTTGTTTCGTCGTTTCTATAAACGAATATGAGAGAAAAAAAAAAGATTGTTGTGCCTGATAAATCTCTCAACTATTTAAAGCTAAAAAGAAGCAACCAAACCCTCTCTCCCTTTTGGGCATCCGATGATACTATTGGGTTTTTTAGTGGTATTATTTTTACAAAAAACGTCTCGAGAAATAAGTTTATCAAACACCAAAAAATCCGTTTCTATTTCTGAAAACGTGGAAAGCCATTTCTGTTGTTTCTAGATACAAAAATAGCATAAACATTATCAAACGGTACCAGTAAAATTTGAATTCATCTCAACCTTTTGTAATTATTACCTACATATTTATGTCATCAATTCCAAATCATTACTTATTTTTATTTTTCAAAATATTGATACCTCTATTTTTTGAACCACTTTACCATTTTTTGTACCTTTATCACCATTACGATATCGATATTGAGTACCCACGATACCGATACGATTTCAGTACTCATGACTGACTCGGCCGGGTTTTGACCTGTAGATCGCATGAGCTCAGCATAGATCCACTTACGACTTGTATAGCCAACCACCACGTACACGCACAAAAGCTAGAGAGAGAGAGATCGTCCATTATTCCACTTTTGAATTGACCAAATCATTTTGATAAAAAATAAATAACTAAAAAAATAGCAAGGGCAAGTAACCATCAAACGGGCCCACACAACTTGACCTTTTTATTATGGAGAAATGAAGATCGAAGAAGAGCAATGCCCAGTGAAGTGCTTGCTTTGTGATATATGTGGTGGCCGTATGGTATAAGATGAGACTGAGATTGATCCATTCCCAATCTCTCTCTCTCTCTCTCTCTCTCTCTCTCTCTCTCTATATATCATTACTGGAATGTTCATCAAATCTCTCCTACCAAAATGTTCATTACCTACCAACCCCACAAATCCTTCACGATGGGGACGTATTGCTGCTATTTGCTATTAGCTCACCATCCACATCCACTTCCACACACGATGAGAGAGAGAGAGAGAGAGAGAGAGAGTCAAAAAGGAATAATATGTATTGAGGGGAATAAAAGAATGTCCACGTCCAACATGCCTTGCCTTATAAGAATGGAAGAGCGGCCAAAGTGAATATTTGGTTTTTAAGCATTGTTGATTGAGAATATTGCATATTGAGTTACAGGTTGGACCCCCCACCCCTCTCCAACCACCTTTTTCTTTTCCACAAATATAAAGAGTTTCTATGTTACCTTCTGTATTTTTTTGACAATAGTTTATATGCACGGTTGTGTGCATATACGATCGTGCTTTCAATCTTTAGGTGGGTGTGTTATTACACTTCTGCTCTCCTTCCATCCAATGGTTGAAAAGAATAACTGGGAACTTATATAGTTATGTGTAAAACCTGGATCTTTTTTTTAAGGTGGGCTGGGGGTGGGGGTGGGGCTGGGGAAGGGGAAGGAGTCTCTAAGTGTTGCGAGACTAACATATTTGGTGAAACTAAATATTATGTAAAATTTGTTTCTTTGCTAAAGATGCAGTGCACCTGTTGATTTCTTTGGACTTAAATGTGAGATGAAAAGGTGAGTTGTAACTATATTGACTGAGTTTCCCTTCAGCCATGGTCAAGAGAGAATCCCTTGATTGAGGCCTTCGATTTGTTCTCGAGCAACATTGAGGGATTGATTTAATTTTGACAATTC
>NC_056562.1:25698506-25739303 GCF_013358625.1 Macadamia integrifolia
GGGCCAAAGAAGTGCAATGATTGATGATTTTACCTATGGCTCCCCTAACCATATCAGGTAAGAATTTGGAATTTAGATGAGATATATTTAGGATATCTGTTTATTTATTTTGGAGGGCTAATTGGATGGAATTTTTTTTTAGTGGGGGGGGGGGGTAAGAAACCTATACTAGAGATATTTACATTTGGGCTATTATACGTAAACCATTTATGATGTAAATTTTCTTTGGTGAAATTTATGATGTTAATATGGCAAAAGGGTTATTACTACATATCCCATTGTAGGAACCCTTTTCCAGACTTTTGTCTATTTTCCACATTAATAAGATGATTTGATATTTTGACCATTGGATAGATAGGGAATCCTTGGTTGCACTGCATGGCAAATTAGCTATCTCAACCATATGAACGAATATATGTGCAAATATCTATTGTTTTTTAATGTCATTATTATTTAAACAATTCTACTTTTAAAAATAATTTTATATTATTACAACAATAGGGGGCCACATAGTCTTCCTAGGGTTTGCGTGAAAAATTCTTAATATTATGAATCTTAATATCGAGAGTTTAGAAAATATAAATATATTCCAACATCAAAATTCACATATAAAAATTTGAACAGTTAGCTCACATTAAATTTTATACTTGATATTAGTTTTAGTTGCTAAGTATGCAACTTGCATGAAACTTTAGTGCTCTTCATTGCTAAAGCCTTGGCCACTCACTCGAACGTCCTAAGTTTGACTCCCACTAGGCACACTTTGGGCTACTCATACGAGGGTGTTTAGTGTTATTTACTGTTTTCAGTGAAAGTTGAATGATTCTCATTCAACCCCTGGTATGACATGGTCTATACAGTTGTGGGTTCAGTATGGGCCCACGGGACTAGTCAGGCCGAAAGCCTGGATACCCGTCGTTAGCAAAATAATAATAATAATAATAATAAAACTTTAAATTTGCTTCTCAAAATAACAATGTCACATTTGCCTTCTTTTCACCCAAAAAATCATTTTGTTACGGTTCCCATATTCCATGACTATAAAGCATAGCATTTTTCAAAATTCATGTTTTGATATGTTGACTTTGTTTGTAATAAATTTTAGAACTTTAACAAGGGATTTTCTCATTGACGGTTGATACTCTCAATTTTTGGTAGAAATAGTTGACACTCTTTGAGGTGTTTAAAAAATATATATAAATTTATATTTTTACCCTTTTAATTTGGCACATGATTTTTTTTTTGTTCTAATGATGGAAAATATTATTAATTTTTTAAAATTTGTATGAAAGAGAGCATATGAATAAGACCCCAAGTAGGGTATCCCCAACTGCTCAAGTAGTGTCTTAATTTTCCTCAAATCGGGAGGTTCAACTCGATTTTGGATGCTATAGGTCAACTCGAACCCAAACCTTCAATGAAGTATTTGGTTTCGATTTTGGTCCACTTGATTCGACTAGTTAAGATTTTGTTGCTGATCTGTAATTGATAAGGGTGTCAATATATAACCGAAATCGTTTATCAGAATCAAAATCGATCGCTTATAACCAAATTGAACCGCACCATAATAAATTGATCCGGTTTTAGTTTTATAAGCCATAATTCTGGTTCGAAACCAAATCGAATAAAAAATCGATGGTTAACTGACACTTAGTATTAAAGACTTAAAGTGTTTTGAAATTCGATGGACCTCCATGAAAAAGTGGAGAAAAAAAAAAAGAAGCAAAATACTAACCGAGAAGGGAGCTTCACTTTCACACAATCACACTTCTTGATTTTTTAATGTATAGGATCATAGTTAATTAATTATAATGTGTAGTTTTTTACGTATAAAGTATATTGTCCTTAGCAAAATAAATGTATATTATCTTATCTCTTTAGAAAATTTAATAAATGTGGAATTCACATTAGTTGTAGGAAGCAAACCATTTTCTAAAACGACATTATAAACCCCATGTAAACTGGTTGTGAGTCGAATAACAAAAATCAATTAAAAACTGCTAAAACCAAAACCGGATGAAAACGATTATGATTTCACCTAATTCCTATCCGGTGTGGTTTTGATTTCACCTTATCAAAACGTAAACCAAACCGAATAACCAAAACCACACCGTTTGACTCCCCCACTAATTGAGATACTATTGAGTTTGGTCTAGTTTGGTTTAGTTTGGTTTCATGTTTACATGTATACATAAAGTAAATGAGAAAGTTCATAAACTTCATTTTTTGGTTTTCAATTTTTTTTTTTTTTTTTGGGTTACTATCAGTTTAGTCTCGATTTTTAATTGGCTTTGGTCCAATTTTCGATTTCATACGGTAGATACGGTTAGTTTGATTTGGTTTCTATTTCTACCGGTTTCATAAATCCAACAACAAATCAAACTAGACCAATAAAGTTCGATTCAATTTGGGGCTGATTGGATTGGTGGATTTCCCGACTGGTTTGGGACTTTGGGTTGAACTTTGACACCCTGGCTGACCAATCCTAGAGCTAGAACCGCTGAATCATTTAGTTCAATTCGGTTTTTTGCATATTGGATCTAAGGTCCGTTCGACTTCGATCAGTTAGACCGGGTTGATCCAATCAGTGGAAATAAAAATTAAATTTTTTAAAGATACTATTTATATTGGGCTTTTGCCTTTGCGCGATCCAATGGGCTTCGGGCCCCCAATCCTATAAATAGTCCATAATATATAGTCACTGGCGGTCCCGCCTCTCAATTCACGCTCTCTCTCTCTCTCTCTCTCTCTCTCATTTTGAATTTGAAAAACTCCAAAGAACCTACCCGTTGCAAGAGAGGGACGGAGGGAACAAGCAGGAAACGCTTATCACTCATCAGCCGCGCTTCTGCGCATTCAAAATAGACGAACCCAACTTCAAACTTCAATAAAACCCTAACCCCACCCGCCCTCTTCATCTCTAACCCTAACAATCCTACATCGAAAAGCTTTTGAATTCAAGAACCACAAGAGATCGATTCCTTCTCGAATCTTTATCTTCTTCTCAACCAAAGAGCGATAATGAATGATCTCTTATCTTGTACGAATTTCTGATTCAGCTAGTTTTTCTTAAGACGAGACGGATCTGAAGTACGCATCCTCTTTTGGACCATTATTATCGACTTGATGTAATCGATCCGTTTGTTGAAAAAACCCTAGATCGGATTCAAAGGTTGGAGTTTTTCGAATTGGTTCTCTGTTCTTTCGCCTTGGTTGAGTTGACGGATGCGGAGGGATTTTCAACGGGAACAGAAACGGGAACCAAAATAGCAGTGAGTTCCGTCCGGTAGACCGAGTTCTATTGTAGGTTGCAGAGTGGTTACGCGGGTTCTGGAAGCGATTCTTGAGTCCATTTCATCACAATTAAAGGTATCGCTCTCTCTTTTTCTCTACTACTACTACTACTACTACTACTACTACTACTACTACTACTACTGCATCGATATTGCCAAGTAGAGATACCACCACCTTATTTCTCACAAAACCCTAACAGCAACTAACTACTACTACTACTACTACTACTACTACTACTGCATCGATATTGCCAAGTAGAGATCAGATCTACAGACGTCGTCTGTATTTGTTATCCAGTGATGCAGCTTTAGCCAGTCGGAGAAAGTGGCGAGCTCCGACTCAACAAGGCACCCAAAACCGGGACCTTGACCACCGGCATCGGATCCCACTATAATGCCGTCTTCGTGGGTCAAGAGTCCTCAGATTCAGAGCGAGGCTCTCTGGTGAGACGAATGCGAGTGAGGAGGCCAGTTTTCTCCCCATTTCTCGACTCTGCGGCTAGAATTTTTTTTCCTGCAGCTATACAAAATTGCAATTCAATTTTATAACTTGAATAAAGAGGCGAGATTATTTTCTCTTCTTCTAGCGTTCCAGACATGGCCATGGTGATTTTTATTTCGTGTTTTTAATCTGGTAGGTGGCGGGCTCAAAGAGAAGCAACGAGGAATTGGGAGGGAAAACAGAGACCTCACGCAAGCGGAACAAAATGAGAGATCTTGAGTCGGTTTTTCGATCTGAAGGTTGCGACACATACTCCTGTACTTCCTGTTGCTATTAAGTATTACTGGTTTTCTGCAGCCGTAAAATATCTGATTTTTTATAGGTTTATTTGCTAGCCTAGATCAATTATCACTTCTGCATTGCAATGGATGCAGTATCAGTTATAGGAAGTTAACGTTTCATGTTCTGTTGATGGTGTTTGCATTTGCTAAGTATCACGGTGTGCTTTATTTCTGCTGATTGTAGCTCACCATCATGCTGATGTTCTGAATCATGTAATGCGTATTGATTGATATTTTGATGAAAATTCTTTGTTGTGTTATTGTTACTATTATTATTGTCAGATAGTTATTGAAATTTTCTTCATTGAACTCTTGCGTTGGGGTTTCCCCACTAATTGATAAAAAAAATACTACTTTTGTACCTGTAACTACAATTTCCCATTGTCTTTGATGGTATTAGAAGAAGATTATAAGCTTTAGCCTTTCCATTCCTGTTCTTCAATGATGTAGATATCATTGGTCATTCTGTTTTTCAATCCCCTGAAAATAGTTTCTGTACTACACATTGGGTAACCAGAAATCTTAGCAACAATGTTGTTTTTTATTTCTTTGCACCTGGTTATTTATGTCACTTCTGTCTTCAGTTTTGTTTTTCCACTTTGAAATGGTCTATTTACTGGTTCACTGAAAATCTAGTTGCAAATTTGAATTGTGTATGGCAGGAAGAGAGCCTCCTTTTCCAAAGTCTTCAATGATCAAAGAAGTCACAGATCAATTTCTCTTGGGTAAACGAGAAGAGAGATCTCCGATAACACAGGAGCCTGTAACAAAGATTTCTGATAATTTTCAAACAATAGAAACCGGGAGAAACTCTCTCTCTATCTCTGAAGATGCCACCCGTCTGAGTTTGGGTCATATCGGCTATCCTCCAAGAAGTATGGATCTTAATGCTGAACCCTGTATTCCCAAGGATTCAGATCATGATGATGCACCAGCAAATGTTGTTGGCATTTGTAAACCATCCATGGTCATAAAGCAAGTAGCAGATCATGACACTAACTTTACAACCTCAAGGGGTAACGGGTTGGATCTCAATGCAGAAGATGTCTCTAGCTCAATGTACCATGACCAAGTTTTCCCATACAAAAGTCAGAAACACTTGAAATCTAGGGATGTTTCGGAGTGTGGGAGCTCTACAGGCCCTTTGGATGAGAAAGACTCACTGAGAGTGTGGAGAGAGATGAAACAGAATGGTTTTTTCTCATCTACACATGGAGGCATGTCTTCTCATGGAGGCATACCAATGCCAAAGCAGCGGGGAAGGAAAAGTAAAAATGATACGCTTAAGAAAAAAATGGAGCTTGCAAAAAGAGAACAGGTTAACAGATTCACAAAGATAGCTGCTCCAAGCGGGCTGCTTAATGAATTGAATCCTGGAATCATAAACCATGTGAGAAATAGTAAGCAGGTTCATTCTATAATTGAGGCCTTAGTGAGATCTGAAAAGCTTGAAAATGGTCAAAGCAGGTCAGCAAACAATCTCAAAAGGGGAACAAAGGAAACAAATGATCGAAGGAAGGACATGGAAAATATGCATGATTCAGGAACCAGTCAACATAATGTTTCTCACGGAAATGAACCAGGTGGACAGACCCCAATGTTCTCGACTAAAGTGGCAATTCCTCTGAATTCAGATCACATGTTAGCTGGCAACTTATATTTTGGAGCAAGAAGGGTTTCGGATAAATCTTCTGGTGCTTCACACATTACCTCTGATTGTGAGCACGAAACCATTGGACTGAAACTGTCATCCGAGAATACTAGTTCTGTGTCTAATGAGGAGTCGGAAAACCAAGCTACTGTTTCTTCCCTTTCTGTGAAAGGTCAGTTTCTATCCAAAGCCCATAAGCTTCTTATCGTTTTAAACATCTCTTGTCATTCGCATATATTCTTATAATTAGGGGGTGCAACTTGAGCCAGGTTCGGTTTGGGTAAACGACAATGAACCGTACCGGCTGAGCATAATAGGGGAGATTACCTGGAACTGACTTGAATTTTTCCTCTATTTTAGCTGCTACAGTAGCTTCCCAATGGCTGGAACTTCTTCATGATGACATTAGAGGGCGTCTAGCTGGTAATGACATGGTTTCTCAAAGCTGACAGGGTTATTTAGTAGGCAACTCTTCTATCTTTATAATATGTGGCTTTCTTTGTGTGTGCAGCACTGCGACGTAGCAAGAAGAGAGTTCGAGCTGTAATTCAGACAGAGTTGCCTTTTCTTTTGTCCAAAGAATTTAAATCTAACCAAGAGAATGATCCTAATGTATCTTGTGCTACTGAATGTTCCAAGCCCCACGATATTGCAAATCCAGAAATGCATCAAGCAAAGTGGACTGCATTATTTGATCAGATGGAAAAGGCACTCTCTGAAGAGGGAAGACATCTGGTGAGTCTAACAGAAGGAGTTGATTTCTGTTTCATTCCTGTGGGTTCAAGATTAGAATTTAGTGGTATTCTTCATGATACATTTGAGATTCTTCACTCCACCCATCTGGTTCACAACTTTTCATGTCCACATGAATCTTGCAGTAGCCTCCCATCCCAATGGTGCCAACTAGAAGATTCTTGAAAAAAAAAAAAAGAAAAAACCTTTTTACGTTGCTAAAATCAAATGGAATTTAATAAGCAACTGCTCTCTTGCGTTCTTATGAAGGTCACAAGAAAATTGTGGGAGCCACGTAACGAAGTCCATCAATTAATGGATGTGTCCTATTTGGTCATAGGAGTGAGAGATGTTTATAGTCAAAACATGTTTGTCACTATTTATGCAGGGGTAGGAGAGCATGGTTTATTGTCTTCTCAGGAATATTTAAGGTTTACAACTTCTATAAAAATATGTGCCTTGTTGGAAAGAGGGTTAGGGTGAAACCTGAATTCATAGTTGTCGATGGGAGTATTGTAGACTTTAATCTCCCCCTATATGCATCTTGGAAGTAAAAATTTTGTTGTTCCAACTCAAACTTGCAGTGCTTGATTGGTTTTCTAATTGGATAACTATGGCATCAATTCAGGAAAGTTGGTTGAACCAAGTGACAGAAATGCAATTGCATTGCGCGAGGGGCCTACAATCCATCAACTGGTTCACAGGACATGGCTTGCCACAAGTAGGCAGATCAGAAAATGAGTCCAGGTACTTTCTTTTCTCCTCAAAATCAACAAGTCGGTCCTATGGTGTATTACTCTCTGGTCAAATTTTCTCATCTTATTAGACCGATTACTTGTTGATGGTAGTGGGTTTACTTTAATGGTATAAAACCACATGGCAATGTTAGATTTTTGAAGGGTTGGAATGGATTAATATAAAAGAATTGATCCAGCATATTTTGAGATCTTGGTGTCTTTGGAACATCTGCATGCTATGATATAAAAATCAACTAATGTTGATATATATTGTCGGAGGAACACCTTGAAAGACCCATTATCAAGTTTCTTACCCTAGACTGTTAGTCAAAGGCTTGTTCTTATTTGATACCCTCCCAGGATAGAATTTTTAGTTTTCCTCAAAAGTCAGATTAAGTAGACCATGTATTGTGATGCTCTGTGTATCTATGCAACCTTAAATTTGTGTTGTGTTTATGGTATGTGCCCCTAATTTAGTTGATAATTTTCTGTTCTGCCTGTCTGAAGTGCATCCTGAGTCATATGAAGAGGTCCATGGAAAGTAATCTATTTCTTTTACAGATTGAAGAACATGGACAATTCAGACAGGGAATTAGCTATTAGGGCAGCTGCTGCTTCCATCTACTCCACCTGCAACTATGCCATGTCAACAGAAAATGTATCCTGTTTCTGAGTCTATTGCTGGTTCATCCACCAATGACGATTCTTCCTAATTTTATAGAAAATTTCTTTGCTGAATGTTAGCTTCACTAACATCCATGTTGTACCAATTATTGAGTGATGTTTCCTTGTAACTTCAGAAACATTTTTTAAATCTTTCTTTTGTCAAATTTTATTTTTTTGACTGTTATACCCCTCCTCTTCCGGATAAGCATTTGTTGTTATAGCACTGACGATTTGTTTTTTAAAGATCACAAGGAACATCCATTGACAAGTTTCAGGTAATTTGGTTGAGTTTTACATTGGGATTTAGCTACCTCACAGAAAATATTTCACAGGTGCTCAAATTCCTATCCCAACACATCAGATGGGATCACAGGCATCATCAGTAAATCCCAAAAAAATGTTGGGGAAAGGGAGCCATTAAATCATTTATCCTCCCAGCCTCCCAGTTATGTCTAACCTTTGCTACAGCCCTTTTTGCCAGGAAAAGGAGCCTTAACGACAGATCAAGAAATTCAAGCTCTATCAGTCTCTTTAATGGAGGAAAGCTGCAATGCAAGCTGGGCTATTGAGCTAAAGGCTAAAGCCTTTTATCAGCCACCTCAAGAAATTATTTTCAACATCACCCACATTATCATTAATAGAAACTGCATCGTTGTTGCCATATTATCAATCGATATGGTGGAAAACTATCAAAATGCAAACTGAAGGTTTGCATGTTCTTAACATCTTTGCCATGCGTTTTTTTTTTTTTTTTTTTTTTTTTGGGGAGGGGGGGGGGGGTTGGGGTTTCCCTAGGTGATCTCTGCCTTTCAAGAAGCTGATTCTGATTCTTCCTGTTCCAGAATGGCCGATTAACATTCTGTTCGCAAGGTTTAGGCAGAATCTGACTGGGTCTGATCCATTTAGAACCTAATCGGATCTGAATTGGCTGGACCTGATCTGGATTTTGATTCTGATTCTAATAACCTTGAGTGGAACAGAATGGATGGTTATGCGAGGTTTGCTGTTTTGGCTGTGCTTTTCTATGCCAGTTTGAATTCGAATTAAAATAGACAGAATCTATTCGAGTCAAGATGTTTGTTTTATGGGGAAAATTTAGGTCTCACCACTTGGTGTCATTTAGATTTCATAAAAACTTCACGCGGTACGTGTGGAGGATGTGGGTGTGTCCATGTGATATTGGAGGACCTTCACATCTATCTCATAATAATTTGTATAGAAAAAGAATTGTCACCTGATAGTGTTTTGTATGCTCACAAACACGGAAAGTGGAATCAAATTGTGAAAAGATGTTCATGGCCCCATTCCACTGCCCCATATGTGTGGGTGTAAATAACAGTATTGGTTAACATACTTTAACATAATTTTTGTTCCATGATGGGCATGACTTGCCACGAATATTCCTTTTCTAAATTGCAAACAAGAGAACTCTTATTACTTCAATAAAATTATAAGAATGATACATTTTTTTTTGTTTTTTTTTGGGGGGTGGGCCTTTGAGGCACTTTTTTGTTTGTTACGAGCTGAAACTTGATCAATGCGGTGGGTTTATGGTCCTGTAACCATGGACTTACTGTGCCTACCAATTGGCAAGTAGTGATTTTCTTTTCTGTCATATAAATGTTGAATAATCTGGCAACTACTCAAGGCTCTTTATTTTGGAGATGTATATATATATATATATATTGTCTAGTTGTAACTTGGGTAGGTTACAAAAAGCTTGTAACCTAGGTAGGTTACAAAAGGCTTGTAACCCACTTCTAAGTTACCAAAAAGTTTTATAATGTGAAAGAAATGATTGGTTCAAGAGGATTCAAAAAGTAATTTCATGTGTTTATATTCCCAATTAAAACTCAAAAGCTGTTGCACCATTTTTTATGACAGTATTTAAAAAATGATAGAAATGGAATTTTATCCTCAAACAGACCCATCACTACGTTTGAAATCTAAAATCTCAATTTCTCGTCTCTCTAAAGTCCAACATGGGATTGAAAAAAAAAAAAAATTATACTAACCATTGAGTGATTGGGTCTATTGTTTTGAGTAAGGGTGTCCATTTTCAGTCTAAGGGTTGGACTAATCAAGAGAAACGTGAAACAAACCTTTATTGATTTGAGTTTTTATCAAATTGGTAAAAAAATCGAATTGGACCAGATCAAGCGAATTGAGACCGTAAAAAAACTTATAACAACTTTAAAAAATTACTAAAAGAGAACATATTACCTACAAGAGGCCATTAAGTCAACTCAATAAAAATCGAATTGGTCTGAATTGAAATTGAATTTTGATTTCAGTTTGGCCTAATACTAGATAAAATCTAGATCAAAGTGACCAAAATTGGAAATGGATCAAATCAATCACAAAAACCTTATAATCAGCCATTTTGAAACAGCCTGGATAGGTAATACTATGGTCAATTTGGATCGATATTGGTTTATTCAATCAATGATAAAATACCAATGATTTTAAACTCGAAATTGAGTATCAAAACTATCCCTCTAGTGATTCCAATTCTAAATTGACCATTCTAGAAATGCGGGAGTTGGATAGTTCACCACCAATTCTAATCCAAATCGGCTAATACCAGAATTTTAACTTAAAATCAAAGAGTGAATTAGTCCCTAATGAGTCTAGTCTAGATCATATCCGAATCAATCACAAAAATGCTTGAATTGACACTAAGTTCTAAAAGCCAACAACCCAATCCCAAAAATCCTAGATATGCCCTTCTATAATGATTGGAATTAGGATTGATCCGAACTAGCCAAATCAACTAGGGATTTTAAACTTGGAATTGGAGATCGAACTGATCATGGTTTCAAGTATCGGTCTGGGATCGATTGTATCGGCTGAGACCGATCCTCGATCATAATCGTTTCAGGGGTAAAATAGGTAAAAAGTAGTAACTTTTATAAAAATCAGGAGTAAAATAGGCCGATACCCACCAATCCCATCTGATCCGGATTGGTATCAAATCGGCATCAACAGAGATCGATATCGATACCGTCCCCTACATCCTTGGAATTGATTCCTATAAATTTTGATCCAAATCGAATCAAAATCGGATCGAAAAAAACCCTAGAATCGCCCTCAAATCTTAAGTCCCATGATCTAGTCCTATAAACCTTATAATCGATTTTAAACACATAAACAGAGATCAAATCAATAGCTGGCAATATCAATCCAAATCCAAATCAAATTGGAATTGACCAGAATCAATTCCAAAACCCTTAGAATCAATTTATAAAATATATTATAATTACAAAATTTCACATGTCATCATTATAAGAATTGCTTTATCAAAAAAAATAAAAGCCTACAATATTGCCATTCGTCATCTTCTTGGATTTTTCCTTTCTTGAAAACACTAGCATGTTTAATACAATTGATTTCGAGAGAGAGAGAGAGAGAGAGAGAGAGAACTATCTTACCGACCTCATCTCATCTCTGATGCACAACAATAGAAATTATTGCAATATAATTGATACATGAATTTTTGGGAAGAGGTTTTATTTTCTAAACTTCAAAAAACAAAAATGAAGTCCACCAGAAGTTTTAAATCCTAAAACTCAGAAATGTAGGTAAACTTTGAGATAAAGAATCTTGGTGCTACCTGATTCACTGGAGATGATCTCGCCGAACTTTATGCCATAAAAACCAGCCAAGGTAACAGAAAGACTCGTGAGGAGGAAGACGATCAGTTGGGGCGAGGGGTTGTTCGGGTTGTTTGGAAAGAGTGTATTCATGCTCAAAAATACCCCTCGTTTTACCGTTTAAATCAAAATAACGATCCAAAAAGTTGAGGTTGAATTTATTTTTTTAATCTTAAAAGCAATCACAAAATGACAAAATAATGGTGACACAGTAATTTACTTTTTGACCTTAAAAACAATCACAAAATTACAAAATAATGGGGACAGTAATTTAGTTTACAAGGTTCTTGTAACCAGGTTGGTTACATTTAGACATATATATTCTGGTACTTTTGGAGTTGTATTTAATACCTGGGCTCCCGGTGGGAGAGATGTAAGAAAATATTACCGACTTGACCCTTATCTACGGGTGTTATCAAGAGAACATCACATGTCCTATTCATTAACAAACACTTAAAAGTTGGCTCAATGTTAAAGCTCTTTTATATTGTAGGTCAAGCTTGGTTTCCACATTGTACATGTACACTTAACAGGTCAATTTTGGCTAAGATTTAAAATTTTTTAACACAAAAAAGAAGAACAATTAAATACACTGACATTTGATTGATGGTTAATGTACATTATCCCCAAGCTATATAGATATAACAATTGTAAAAAAAAAAAAAAAATTTATTTCATTTTTGATCGCTAAGAAAATTATATACACAATGAAATAAGATTGCAGCAGAGCGGGGGAAAGGGTGCAACAACAGTGGAGATAGTGTGATTGCAATAGCAACCAATTGAACGGCTGAGATGGAAAGAGAGGGATCCGACGGCTAATAAGGTGGAACATTTTCCCAATAAATAAATAAACTGCTATGCTCTAGTGGTCCTTATCTTAATAATCAATGTCTGTTTATAATATTATTACATGGTTATCTTTCTGGGGATCTAAGGTTAAATTGGTATTTATATGAAAATCAGTAGAACCATGTCCATTAAACCTCTCTCCCACCATAGAGGTCTGACGCATGCCAACCATAGGAGTGAAGCTCAAAGAGTTCTACTGTGAAATTTAATCTGTCTTCCCTATAATTATCTCATCATCTCATCTAAACTTTGCCCACTGTTTTAAGAATTTCCTCAAGATTTTAAAAGCTTCAAAAACCCCTAACTTCTAATAAAGGCTCGTCCGACTCATAGTGATCTATCTCTTCTGTTTGCTCATGAGAAAACTGGGTACATAAGTGTGTGAATGACTAGAGTATTGAGTATTGAAACTAACTTGGTATGCTAACTTTTTCACGGTATTATTTATCCTTAAGAACCAAAAAGACTAAGACTAAAACCAAAATAAATGCCATTAACTAAGGGAAATGACTACAAACAGGTGATGTGATATGTATAAGCAGATACATCTTAAGACGACAAATCTAAAATACTACCAATAACAAGCTCGTAGCCTGTATTGTATTGAAAGAACAGTAAAAGGCATAATCCTGCACGCTGGGGAAAAATCAACTCATGCAAAGACCTGCAGCATGTGAGATATTTTACATAAAAATGATTACAGGAAGTACAGATTAAAATCCAAGTATACAATCTCCTAAATGGCAGTCTATGGGGCTACTGTAATTTACATCAATATATTTCTGAACAACGGTTATAAGGAATTAACAGATTGGTCAAACAGGAAACCCTTTTTAGTACAAGAGTCGAATTTAATACCCAGAAGCCATACTTCGCTGAACTTATGACTGCTGCATTCTGTATATCATAGGTCTAGAGCCAGTTTGGAGTTATCTTGCTTGACATGGTGTTCAAAGATGGATTATCTGTAACCTTGGCCAAAGAACGGTACTGCAGTTTGACACTCTCTGCGTTGTCTAATGTCTTCACCACATACCTAAACAATATTTGGGAATTTAATAAGGAACCAAGCCTCATCAATAATTGTAACTTTGAAAGGGGAAAATACCTTGTGAAATCAATTCATCATGTAACCAACCAACGGGGATGCAACAACTTTTTCTTTCCAGAAGAAACTTATAACAATGAATTGGTAGATTTTAACAAACCAATCAATATAAGAATGGAGAAATTTCAAATTTTCGTACGCTGATAGATTTCAAGTAATTTAAGTGGTTTGTCAAGCCCACAATCAAATCCCAAGCTCAAACCAGGACAGGTGGCTGAAGTCCAGCATGGTAGGGTCTATCCAACCTAACAATTTCAAAAAAAAAAATCCTATTTCTGTCCTCTATATTAACAGAAACCAATCAAATTTAAAAGACCTGGAAGAGGCAATAATAATATAGTTATTGTATATATTTTCCCCTCATGTTTCTTGGCAGGTTGCAATCTCATCATCCTACCCATAGTTGTCACGGCATCCAGGGTGACCCAAGGGTTGAAGGGGACCTGGGCACATGGAAATACCAACAAGGCGCCTGGGTGACAACCATGATCACCAATAGGTGCGGTTTGCCAGTCCATTAAAACAGAAAAAGACATGTCCATGTTTAAGGACTAAACCACATAAGAAACATTCAGCAGCATGTAATAAATAAATCAAAACGATCCTGAATTGAGACAAAAGTTAGAAATGTGCTGCACTTAGAAAGCCTCAATTCAAGCCATAATCTCACGTGATTGTAAGAATATCCAAGAATAATCCAATTCTGTAACCGCCATACCATTGGCAGTGCCTCACAATACCATAATAGGCTCCAAGAACATAACAATTTCATACCATTTAGTATCAAAATTAAATCACTGAGCAGTGTCATGAATTTGCAATAGGGCCATGGTACAAAGCAGATAAAGGGCAACCAAAAAAGATATACAAAAATTAAATGGAGACCACCAGTGCTGCATCTTTAATGTTCAATAAATGAACCAGTTAAAACATCACCTACTGTGAAAATTATATAGAAAAGAACAGGAACTGTTGTGAGTATAACCTTAAAGAAAAACAAACTAAAGATGTAGATAATTATAAACCAGTAAAGAATGGAATAAAGTAAATCCAAGGAAACAAGTAAATCAAGTATTGCATTACTCAATTTATTCACGGTATAATCTTTAAACAGAAAATGACGTGAATGATAATAAACCAGTAATGAAATGGAGCAAATCAAATCCATGTAAAATAACTAACCATCCATTCAAGCATTGTGTAGTTACAACAGCCTCACGTCCAACAAAGCGTTGTGGTGTCCTCTTGTTCCCCTGCTAGTCTTGATGCATGTTACTTCCCAAAGAGAGAGAGAGAGAGAGAGAGAGAGAGAGAGAGAGAGAGAGAGAAAAGAAAAGAAAAAGAGAATACAAACAGGTCTCTGAAAACAACCTTTATGATAACCCGATCAGTGACAGCAAATGGAAATTGAACACCTCTACCCCTTGAATTGTCCACCGCAAATGGGTCACCATAACTAAACTTTTCCTGTAAGAATAAGGAATCAGAATTTCAAGAGTCAATGCCCTACATGAGAATATTCTCACTAGAAACTATATGCTAATTACGTTAAGCATGGTTGTCAAGGCGGCCTTCGTTGAAGTCCCCTTGGCATCCTTAAAATCCTTGGGTCACCTAGATGCTGTGACAACTATGACGCAAAGGTCCTGTCAGATACAGCCCCCCATGTCTGTGTCCTTGGTAACATATTGCTAAAGGTACAAATCATAGACAGCACAAACCTGTTCAAATCTGTCCCTTCTTCTCTTTGAACGGTAAGACAGAAGCTCTTCTTCCCGGCGAAATGCTTGAACTGCAGAACGGAGAGCTATAGAAGCAAAGGAAATCAGTACCCACCACCTTTTGCACCATTTTCATTGGTTATGAAAAATAAAAATAAAATCCAGTCACTACGTCAAATTGAAGAACAAGATGTATGCAGAATATATTGTGAAGTGTATGGTGCAAGGGGTCCCCCCCCCCCCCCCCCTTTCTTTGTTCTATCGGTACTAGTCTTATTAGCTATTAGTGTTTGGTTAGAGTTGGTCTAGTAGAGTCCTTCCAGATAGAAGAGATAAAACAGCTGCAATCTACTAATACTATAGGACATATGAAAAATAATAGAGATTGAAATAGCTCCATTGAGTCCAGACACAAAAGAGCCCAGGTTAATTAAATATTATGAAGAAATGCATGTTATAAACTTATAATAAATAGAAATTGATACTCTTCAACTATCTTAGAGATAATAATGACTGTCTACACTATACACACAAAAAAGGAACATCCATGATGACTTACAGAGGTTTGGTGCCACTGATTCTTCTGAAACTGGCTGTGAACATGTATAGCAAGCTTTCTGAAACATGCATGCAAGAAGAAAATTAACAAAACTATTCAATATCCATATAACAGTACAAAAAGGACGGAGCATTAGGAGTTGGAGATATCGTCTCTGAATGTGATAACTTCTTATGCAACTTATAAATCCAACCCATTTAATAATCAGCTGCAAATTAGGTGATCAAATAAGCCCAAGACATGAATAATTCACAAGATGAGTTGGTAGCTCAACCAATCTTATGAAATGACATAGCTTTCCATACAAGTAAAGCAAAGATTGCAGGTTCCCGACTTGCATGGGTCAAATGCAAATAATTTCATACTAATCTACACGGTGGTTGTAGACTGTTTAATCTTTAGGTTTTATATATTAAAGAAAAGGACTTCTTAATTATTAGATAAGGTTCCCAACTTTGAAACTATGGCACCAATAAGATTTTGGGAAAAAAGTTTCACATTCAATTGGAGGGGCCAAACAAATGAAGAGTGTTAATAATCCCCTTGAAACTAAACATTTTTAAAATCCCTATGATTTTCTATGGTATGCAGAAGATAAAATTGGATCAATTTAGATTATGTATTAAGAATACTAAAGAAAATAACAACTCCAGAGCAAACACCATTGTGGAAATGAAATAAAAGCAATCAAAAGAATTTAGATTTATACTCTATGAATTTCTAACTCTACATCAAGCAAATGGTGCACAGTGAATTGAATTTCTTCCAAGGGTAGCTTTCAGAGGAGATGGGTTAAGGCATTGCAAGGACAAGTGGGTTGGAGTGTGAATGTCTCCCAACATTGCATAGGGTGGTGACATGAAATAAGTCCACTAGCAAATAGTGGTAGTGATGATGCACGAATAGGTATTTTGTGTGACTGATCTCAGGAGACATTTGTTTGATAGGGAGGTGGAAGGCTGCTTAAAACTTTGTAAGTATTGTATAACCAGCATAAACCTTAGGGGTCAGACACAAGTGCTTTGAAAGATGATAAGAAAGGGATGTTTTTGGTCAAAGCAATAATGAAGTGCTTTAACTTTGGTGCTTTACATGAACAACTCTCTAACAGAGTTGCAACTGCCAAATCCTCTAGAAAGTGCATGCTGCATTATCAATTTGCCATCTGATTAGAAACCACCGTTCTTCAAATGATTAACTTTGCTAGAAAGGTTCAGTGGGCCTTGTCGGGTCTGTATCACAAAGGTTATCCTCAGCCAAGAATGAAGATGATATTGACAGCCCAGCCAAGAATCAGTTTGGGCACAAACGGGCAAAGTCTTACAGTAACTCTTTCTGTATGCAGTCACACAAGGCATTTGGAAAGATAAGAATAGAAGCATCCACGAGGATGAAACTAGAATTACCCGTAGTTATGCACAAAAAGTTCAATGGAGTTCAAAGATCTGATTTCAGACATAACATAATCTGATTTGTTAGGACCTTCCTTATGGAAAGGGTTCTTCATTTTCCTTTTTCTTTTTTCCCCCATTTCCGTTGGAAAAAACACATTTGAAGGCTTCAAAAATTTTCAATGGTATCCATGTAATATTTTTTGGCATTAGATATTAAAAGAAAAAAAGTAACATACTATGGCCAGTTATGTTTCCAACAGCAAGCATGCCACTGTCTATGCGCACAAGGTCCAATAAATAAGGAGTAAATCATCTCCAATGTAAGAGGTCAAACAGCCAAATCTTCCGTCGTCCACCACAATTTACAAATAGAGGTATCCAATAAACACTATGGCATAGTGAACTTTAATGGTTCACGACCTGCCATGTGGCACTACGTGGATGGCTTCCTGTCATAGAGGAACCCCGAACCCATATCACTGGTGAAGGATCACCCCAAGATGAGCCGAGGAAGTAGCTCAAAGTTATAAAGATGTCTCGTATTTTAATTTCTTTTTTTTTTGGGGGGGGGGGTGAGGTGGGGCTAAACTTTTAACCGCTTTCCATACTCATGTTGTGGACAACATTTTACCAGTGAAGATAGGTGTGACACTCCCAATCACATGGACCTGCTCATGTACTGCCACATGGCAAGTCATGAACTATTAAATAGCAACCCAATGCACAAGGCTCCCGCTACTGCAGGGTTTGGGAGGGGCAATGTACACCATAGTTGTCACGGCTCCAATGCGAACCAAGGCGGTGGAGGGTTGTCTAAGCGCTTAGGCGAGAAGGCGCCCACCTTAAGGCGAACAAGTGTTATTTTTTATTTTTCCTATTTTCTAACATTATTTAGTAAGTTATATATACCTTGTATCATAAAAAATCAAGATTAAGCCACATCAAGTCATTAAAAATCAACATTTAGCCACATCAAATCATAAAAAATTAACATTAAGTCATATTAAGTTATAAAAAATCAACATTTAGAGAAATGCTCTTATTCTATAATAAGTTTGAAGGGTCAAATGATTTTATTTTTACATGAGACTTTTTGTATTAGTTATAACATAAAACCAACTTTCTAACAAGTCTAAGATTACTTTTTTTTGAGTTGCAAGGACAAATTTATGCTCCAGTCAAACTTATTTTTAAGTGTGCGAATACTGTCAAAATCGCCTGAATGAAAATAATTTTATGAATATCAAAACAAAATATTATTTTACCGAACTTTTGGTTTTTCGCAATGTTTTAACATGATAGAATTTATAAAATTTTCATAATTGAGAAAACCCCCAGCATTTAAAAGTTGAAAATCGTCCCTATAACCAAAATCCAGTTTTTATTCTTGGATTGGGGGGTTGACTTTTTATCCTTTTGGAATTTGATTTTTAAACTATTTTTATTGGATTGAAATATGGGGTATTTGCTTATTTATGAATAATATCTTAAGTAAATGAAATATTAAAAACATTTACTTGAATGATATTTGGCATAAATAAGTACCAAAACACAAGGCGACATGCAGTACAACATGGCGGCTGTCGCCTAGGCCCCAGGCAAACCGCCTGGAAGCCTAGTCGTCACCTTGGCGACGCCTTGACAACTATATTGTACACAGACTTACCCCCTGGCTTCCCAGGAGGGGCAAGTCATGGACTATTATGTAATTAAATTCACTCTGCAGCATGAACTGTAGAAAGACCCTCCTATAAAATAGTTAACACCAAATTCCTATAAAGAACATGATGTAAGAAATACCAGTTCAAATCCTTCAGATAAAAACAAATTGGTGAAATGAGACACAAAAATACAACAGACAGAAAAGCATAGTGAATAATACAAAAATAATAGATGGGGAACAACAAAATAATCCAGGCAAAGCTGCAATAAACTTAAAAATCATTGAAAACCTGAAAACATACAAAAACAACAGAGCGTAAAAGGAAAAAGGATGCCAAGAGACAACTGAAAATGCCAGCAATCAGGGTCAAACTACAATGTTGTAACAATGAAACAATAGAAAAGTTCAATAAATTATCTAATCTATTTGCATATGAGAAGCAGATTTCATGGTCCAACTACAAATTTAAGCAAAGTTACACTTTCCTCTGTGTAGTTTCATCCATCACCATTTAAAATCTAGATTTTCCAACTTAAGGAAAAAAGATGCTATCCCATAACTTGAAATGGTCAAATGAATTATTCAAGAAAAACCAGTGGTTAGAACCCACCATTCTAAGAACATTCTGCATTCCACCACTTCCGAAAGAATGTCCACAAGGCAGTATCATTGCATCATCCATGAGAGTCCCACTACATAAACAGAACAAACCATCAGGGAAACAATAATGAATCAATCTATTTTTATAATAGCTGATTCCAGGGCTAAAACTAGTCAGCCAGTGTCCTCTGGAATGCAAATATTAGATAAGAAAACCAATAATTCAAAATGCTGAGCAATTCACAGAGTCATCACCAGTTTCAGCGCCAGGAAGTGTGACATTTTCTATTGTAGAGGAATTACACTCACATCGACAAACACAAACAGCTTCAGGCAATCATAAGTGCATAGAGAGAGGGTAACAAACTGAAGGCCCCATATTATCAACCATCCAACTGGAAAAATCTTATTCTTAACATAGATTCCATACAATCCTAAAGGCTCCACACAAGATATCATTCATACAACGACAAGAAATTTCACCATATTGCTGCTCATTATGTGGAAAGAAAATTACCTGAATCAAGTTAGATTTGTATTATCAAGCAGCAAATAAGCAACCTGTGCAAGAACAAACAGAAATCTACACAAGTATCGGTCCTTAAAATGGCCCTCTACACAAAACTCACCCCTCCCCCTGTGCAATTGCCAAAAGAAAATGGATAACTCAACCTTCATATACAGAATCCCAATTACCCAATTAGAAAATTATTCACTCCCACAAAATTTTGCAACGTCAATGACCAACTCAAAATTAATCTCCTTAGCCTTTTTATCTGGAACAGATTCTTCCTCATCTTTAAAAATTCTCACTTTCCTTTCCATCCATTGGTGCCAGCACACAGTAATGCAATCATCCTCCAAAAGATTTGGGCTCAACCTCAAACAGGTCCCAATCATCTGTGATCGATAAAAGAGAGTCCCAAAAATCTAATCGACCCCCAACCGACACTCCACAGAGATGGAATGAAGCCAAATTACTTTTCAAGAAGAGATGGTTAACACCTTCAGTTTCAGCATAAAAACAACATATATTCCCGTTCTCCACCCCCTCCTAATAATCAAGATCTTCTCCTATGAAAGAGTCTGCATAAAAAAGGAAAACTTCAGCCAATGGTTTCAACTTAATTTATACATGTAGGCACTACCACCATTGTGAAGCATCTTAAAGAAAGTGCAACTAAGGATTTGCCCCTCTGATTACAACCCCACAGCCTCATGTCTCCCAACTCTCTTCCATCAGCCTATGCCACCTAACTCCACCGCTCTCTACTTCCAATCATCAAGTTCCTATAGATAGTAGGCGGCCCAAACACTTCTATCCTCAGCCAACTCGATCTGATCATCCCGATGCTGATCATCTCACCATTTAATTTAGTGAAGTAGTCATACTTGAATTTGTGACCCCAAATTTGATGCAGGGGAACGTAAACAATGTATGTCTCTCTGACAAAATACCATTAATATTCAATTCAAACTTGAAACTGGGGAGAAAACCTCCTAAACTAAAGTAGTTGAAACATGGAGAAGATCTTAAGGCACTTAGCAGACAAAACAGATGAGTAGGTCAAGGGAAACAGCTTATTTGCTTCCCCTATAGAAGCAAAAACATCTGTTCATACATCCAAGGAGCCAATTATGCTAGCAATGATTCTAAAAGCTCAAGTTTCCAAGGGCATCTTAAGAATTTCCATTGACAATGTTACTTTAAAAACTAAATAAAAGTAGTTAGAAATGGATACAATAGGATAACTAATAGGACACTTCCAAATGATACAGGGGAAAACCGTAAACTGTTTTCCATCATGGACATGTCAATCTTTTCCCAAAAAGAGAAATGTGGAAAATTTCATCACCACAAGATCCAATAAGTCTTGTGATCTTGGACTACCTCCAGAGGTAAGCCCAAATGCTTCCTCAAGCAAACTTTCAATGTTCCACCTCAAATCCCAGCATTCGAACTAGTGAGCCTTATGTTGGTGTACGATGTCTTGCATTCTGTCACAGTTTAATCCAGGGAGTACTGATGCAATGCATCGACAGGCAGGACGGTGGTCCCGCTAGCCGGTTAATGGGCCGTGGGGGTTGCAAGAGGGGCCTCCTGCCCCTCGCATAGCAGGGGGTGTAGGAGGGCACAACCCCCCACTCGAATTTTTTATTTGAGGGCAATTGTGTACTTTCCGGATTAGGGTTTTTCGCTATATATTTGTAGCGAGGGTTTCTTTCTCTGTAATGCAAGCAATACTGAGAGGTGTGAGGGACGAGCGTTGTAACCCTATTCTCCATTGAATCATTGATAGTGAAGCATGATTTCATCTCACCAAGGACGTAGGCAATCTTGCTGAACCTCGTAAATCTGTGTGCATTGCTTGTTCTTGTTTTTCCATTATCTTCTGTATCGTTTTAGGGTTGCGTTTCTTCACCTTCTGGCCCCAACTTTGATTCCTATCAGTCTACTCATCTCAAGGTTCAATTTCAGACAGTGATGCCATCAAAGCGCCTAAGGATATAATGCAGCGATGCAGGACAGGCATAGAGTTCAGTAACCAGCATGCACACAAATTTTCCAAGACAAGAGTCCACGCAGCAGTAGATAGTCAAAGAAGAAACAATCAACAGAAAAGTTCAGCAAGAGCTGCCAAAATGAATCAGGATAGAAAGACCTTCACAAGGTTCCACTAAAGATGAAACTTTTACATAATATACTTGAGTACTTGACTAGGCCATGTATCTATAGAGCCACCATTGCTGGTCTGATAATTTTGGTGCAGCTTCTGCCAAGCCAACTAGAATATACATACCCCAAAAACAAGCAGTAAATAAGAAATCTACAACTGAAAATAACTTCAAACATCTCGAGCCAACTGATAGAATCAAATAAAACGTATCTGAATATAAGTGAGACCATTAAAAAGTCTCCTACAAGTGTTTACTTTACAATCTGGAGTTTGATTTGGTTCAGTTCATATATAGGAATCAGTAGAATCATAGCTATAGAACTAACCATCAATTGAAGCTGCAGAACCCAATAAAATATTTAGCTCTGTCATATTGAATATCCTCTTTGTTTTCTAGCTATTTCACCACTGATATTTACAGTTGTTCATCAAGGTTTGATTGGTTTCGACAATTTTTCGTATCAGACTCCAAGGGGTGGATTATCATCCTAATTTTCGTTTATGTAATTTGGGAAAATTTAGGCCTGACAACTCTTTGATTCACTAAGTCATCCACAAGATGATTACCAACCTAAGTATCCAATGAACAAGGTGCCCACTAGAGAGTCCAAGTGATGTAACCTCTCCATTTCAGTCCTATCCTAAACCCATCTAACAATCAGTTTTGATGTGTAAAGATTTGAGAACCAAAATCAAGGAAGAAGAAATAAGAGAGAAAAGAGATTAGTGTAACTTGAGAGTCACAACCATGTGATTGGTACTACCCCTTTCAATATATAAACTAAGAATGTCAGAACACAAAAGAGGAAAGTAGAAGGCATAATTAAAAAAAGAGAAAATTGCATTGCCACCCCCTGAACTTTGGTCCTTATTCAATGCCACCCCCTGGACTTTTCGAAACACCAAAGACACCCCCTGAAAATTCAAACAATTCCAAATCAGTCCCTACCGTTAGCCGACCATGTTAAGTGAATGAAAGTTAGTTTTTTTACAAAATGCCCAAAACACCCCCAACTATTGTGAGAGGACAATATTACCCTTCCTTTCCCTTCTTCTTCTAAACCCACACTCTCCCTCTCATTCCTCCCTCATACGAAAAAGGAAGAAGAAGAAAACATGTTGACCGCTCCCCTCCGGCGTGCGATTCTCAGACCATCTCCCCACTGGTGTGCCATTCCCAGGGGGTGGCAATGCAATTTTCTCTTATTTATTTGATAGAACATTATGAATTCTAATCAATCTAATTAAAGGGGTTTTCACCAAAAACAAATCTAATTCATGGGGAAGACTGGAAGAGTTTTATTCAATTATGAATAAAAGGAAAAATATGAAGACAATAAAAGAGAAGAGGAAGAAAGAGGACAGAGTGGGCATATACTGAAAGATTCAGTGATTCCTTTGTGTTGTTGAGGAATATCCACACAGACACTCCTTCAAAGGGTCCAGATTCCTTCAAACACCTTCGCATTTCATCACTGCACTAAATAATCTACCAACCACAGCGAAAACCCTTGTAAGAATCATGATTTGTTCTCCCCCTTCTCATTGTTCTTCTTCTCTTCCGATTTTCTCTGCTACTTTCAGTGTTTCTCATCTTCCAGCTTCGGCAAGAAGTCGTTGCTGTCTCTTCTACAAACAGAAGTTCCTCTTGCAATTCACTGAAGCAAATAGGAGTGGGAAAAGAAGTGCAGCAACTCTTTCAGTGAAGAATATGGCCATTGTAGAAATAGGAGAAGAAGAGATGCCTCCTCTTCTGAAGGAAATAGAAGGGGCTTCCAAGCCTCGACGCATCGTTCTCTTTGTAGAGCCTTCTCCTTTTGCGTGAGTGTCTCATTTTTCTTTCTAGGAAGAACCCATTACGTTGAAAATTTTCTTTTATTGTTTCTGCCATTTGATGTCTTTGTGAGCAAGTTCTTTGTTTTCATTTTACTGTTTAAGTTCATTTTTTTGTTAGTTTTGGGCTTGACTCTGTGTTGGTTTATGAAATTTAGCTGTGATTCATTTGTTGTGTTATAATAGTTAGCTGCATTTTAGCTGGTTAGTGAGTTGGCTGTGATTTCCCTTAGTTTAATTGCTTCTGTAGTTTTAGCGGTTGTTTTGATGGATATTGTAAGAATTGCTGAAATTCAATTAAGTTTGTAGCTCTACCTATATTTATGGTGAAAGTTTTTGTACTCAGCAATCCACGGAAAAATTTGGTGGGTGGGCACAACTTCAAATTTCATCGTTGCACCTTACCCTAGTCTGGAAAAATACTATTATAGAGCAAAAAATCTTCTTCAGAGAGAGTACAGTCAAAAGAGGATGAAAATGTCGCATAGTTTTCGTTCCCCATTAAATACCTTGGACAGACAAGTCACCGGAAAGGAGAGGTTCTGAGAATCGCACACCGGTGGGGAGATGGTCCGAGAATCACACGTCGGTAGGGAGATGGTCCGAGAATCGCATGCCGGATGAGAGCGGTCAAGTTGCATGTTTTCTTCTTCTTCCTTGTTCGTATGAGTGAGGAGTGAGAGGGAGAGTGTGGGTTTAGAAGAAGAAGGGAAAGGGAGGGCAATATTGTTCACTCACAATAGCTGGGGTGTTTTGGGCATTTTGTAAAAAAACTAATAGACTTTCATTCACTTAACACGGTCGGCTAACGGCAGGGACTGATTTGGAATTGTTGGAATTTTCAGGGGGTGTCTTTGGTGTTTCGAAAAGTCCAGGGGGTGGCATTGAATAAGGACCAAAGTTCAAGGAGTGGCAATGCAATTTTCTCTTAAAAAAAAAAAAGAAACTAACTCTAACTTAGCTAACAACTATCCTAAACCCAATGGGACTAACAAAGATATATCGAATATATTTTCATGGTATGGAGGTATACGAGTGGTATAGAGATCTATGGTCACCCATTGCCCTCCAACCGACATACTCACTTATACACTCTAACACTCCCCCTTAAGCTGGAGTATACATATAATAAAAGAAAACTCCAGCTTAGACCGACAAGAACTACAATGAGCACAGAGAGAACTCCAATCAACCATCATAAAATCATCAATAACTCTAAAAGCAACGAAAGCTCTCCTAAAGAAAACATTCCAAAACCAACGAAAGCTCTTCCAAAGAAGGCACTTCAATATCAACAAAAGTCCTTCCCAAAGAAGGCAATCCAATAGCAACAAAAGCACTACCCAAATAAGGCACTCATATAATTTCAAAATAAAAGTGTAGCATCCAACAACATCAAAAGACC
Source organism: Macadamia integrifolia (assembly GCF_013358625.1). Classification (NCBI taxonomy): domain Eukaryota; kingdom Viridiplantae; phylum Streptophyta; class Magnoliopsida; order Proteales; family Proteaceae; genus Macadamia; species Macadamia integrifolia. The sequence goes on from NC_056562.1 coordinate 25,723,835, forward strand.
TTCCCAAAGAAGGCACTCCAACAAAAACTGTAGTTCCCAATAGCTACAACAAAAGTACTCACGAGCCTCAAACATAGATCTCCCCAAACAGACGTCTCACAGAAGATTCAATAGTTAAATAGGCAGCATCAAGTCGTTGGGGACCAAACAACATCAGGTTGTTGAATATACCAAATAACATCAGGTCGTTGAATAGACCATCTTCAAAAGATAAAACAGTTACTGAGGCAGTGGACACACACGAACATAAACATCTTCAAACGAAATAATTTTGAGCAGACAATCATGAGTAGACAATCAATCAAATTTGGCATATCATAATTTGAATCTCCCCCTCATGTGTAGCAGTACACAAGGACAAATATTTTCCAACAACCACCATCACAAAGAATCCCATAACCAAGAGCACCACAATAAAATAATTTCCAATCTCCCACTTACGGTAGCAAATCTAAACAAATAACTCCAATTACCACACATGCAAGTACAAATTTTCCAAAAAGAAGTGCAAATTCCAAATTGAGGTGATCCCGGGCCCACCAAAGTAATAATTTTCCACATACATATGCCTAATGGCAATTCTATAATTATTTCTTATAATTCCCAATTGATGCAGACCCCAGGTCCAAATACTCAATTGGATTCGGTATAGACCCACTCCAAAGTTGATGACAATTTTGTAAGTAATCCATCAATCCTGGGTTTAAAACCCATCACTGACCACAATTATAAGCCCAATAATTGAAATTGCAAAAGGGAATGACACTCTTGTAATTAATCACAAGTTCCAAAGTGGGATGGAAATTTAGTAATAAAAGGGAACTTCAATTAAAATCACAATCCAAGGCCAAAGGGTAAACTAGGAAGTGACCAAAATATAATGGCAACTAGTAATAATGAGGAGAAAGGAGGGGCAATAATATGGAAACTTCATTTTAAGAGAAAGAAGCAAAGGAATGTGGTGTACTTATAGTGCACTACAAAGGATAATCCTGGAATGGAAAAACACTCAATGGCAGGGTGTAATAAGAGAAGAAAAGGAGGGGTAAATATAGTAACTCAAATAACTAAACAAATAAGAGCTAAAGACGGTAACATGAATTGTTGTCTAACTACTCATATATGGGGTAAACTTGGAAACTCAAGAGGAAAAATCAAAACAAAGGTATAAAGAGAAGTAGTGAAGGGCATAAGAGGAAACAAACAAGATAGGAAAGTAAAAGGACAACCCACGATTGTGAGGATGTTTACCTCATGACAAAAAATAAAAATCCCTTTCTTCTTCCTTATGATAGGAAAAAGAAACCAGCAGAAATGTAGAATAGAAAGGCTTACAGTAACATCAGCCCCTCACCCAAGGCTACATATCAACGACAGATTTAGAGTTACAATTGCAATCTCCAACTCTCTCAAGGACATACGGCATCAAGCCAAGCAACGAACCAGGAAATCTGCAACTATTTTCTGCAACCAAGTTTTGACGGCAAACATGGACCAGATTTGGTTCCTCAAACTAAAATGGCAAGGCTACAAGGCAGGTCATTTTCCTCCCTCGACAGTCCACGGTGGAAACCAGAAATCAAACTACCAGTACTTTGAGAGTTGAGACCAGCTGGGAGCCTGGGATAGAGAACAGATCGATAGAGAACTACCACAACACAGATGTGAAACAGCATGTGGGTTGAAGAACCTCCAACCAAGAGACACAGCGGGGAACTTGATAGCAGAAAATAGGTCTTCTTCTTTGTACTGTTGAAGAAGATAACAGTAGCAGACTTTGACGACTAAAACCCTAGGTAAATCTCCTCCAATGCGAAGGAACCCTAAAATAGCAACAAGAATAAACTGTGGGCAGAAGATATCTTCAGAAACATCAAAATGGCAACAACGAACAAACAATACCAGACGGTAGCAACTGGGTCGAAGAGAAACACTAGTAAGAAACAACCTCTCTCTTTTTTTTTTTTTCACCAACAGTAGACAAACACATTTAACACTTTTACTTTTTCTTGTTCTTCTTCTTCTTCATGGCTTTGATACCATGTAAAGATTTGAGAACCAGAATCAAAGAAGAAGAAATAAGAGAGAGGCAAAGAGATTGGTGTAACTTGGGAGTCACAACCGTGTGGTTGGGACTACCCCTTTCATTCAATATAATTAAGCTATTACAATGTCACAACACAAAAAGGAAACTAGAAGGCATAATAAAAAAACTCTTACTTAGCTAACAACTATCCTAACCCAACAGGACACTAACAAAGATATATCAAATATAATCCCATGGTATGGAGGTCTATGGTCACCCATAGCCCTCCAACTGAGTCACTGACACACTCACTCATACACTCTAACATGATGGAATTAGATTTCCTCAATCCTAAACCCATCTAGAAATCAATTTTGATGAAATAAGATAACTGTGTTTATGAATCCTAAGTTGAAACCCTAAATGTTCTGTCATACTTATTCAGAACAACCTTTCTTCACCCTCTTTGCTCGAGTGGCTAGCCTATCCTTCTTCAATTTGGTAGGAAGCTTTTCCCTTGGACCCATAGCCCACATATATTGGATCATAGTATCTACTCGACATTATGCTTGTAGCATTGGAACAAATGTTGCCCTGCCCTATGAAATCATCTAAAGATACTCTTAGCCAAAAGACATTGGACTTTCCTAGTTGAAGCCTATTGGAACATCAATAGAGATGAATCACCAATGCAGTGCTAATTTTGAACTAGTGAAGTCTGCGACAGGGTCGCAGGTATAAAAACAACTCACATGCATGAAATTTTGGTCGAATGGTCTATTTGTTGAGGAGAACAAGTCTGTAAAATATTATACTGGTCTAATGGTCATATTTGAAGATATGCAATACTCTCTAAATAGCAGGTAACCAAAATTGAAAATCATATTTAGAAACCAATAGAGAACAGCAACCCGAAACCAGAATTTTGAAAGCCAGAATTGGAGATATCAAGGAATTACTAAAATAGCAAGTAGCAGAAATAGAAAATTCAGACTTAATAACTCATAGAAATAGCAACTAGAACCCCAAAACTGGAAACATACAATAGATTTAATAAGAGCACATGGCTATGAACCACGGTGTCGGGGGTTCAAATCCCTCCTCGCCCACAACCAGCCCAAAAGGGAAGGAACATTCCTTTACCTCTGGGGGTAGGAAAATCATGATTGGGATAGTGACTCCATTCGACTCTATCTTGGGGATGTGACTGAGTGACTTGAACTGTCATATCAAATTGATCTTTGATGTTTTTCGCTTAGGGCCACTCCACTAGGACTGTCTTGTGTCCAGAATTCTAGACACACTATTTAAATAAAGAATACAACTTACTAAAATAGAAACTAAACGATAATGGGAAAAAAAATATGGTTCACTGAAGCTGGCCGAATAGGGGAACATTTTGGTTCAAATTTTTTAAAGTTGGGTTCAGATGGTATGACCGGTTCAGTTTTCTTTTGACACCCCTAGTTTGAGGGTTGATCTGACTGCTCTATTGGGTGGCTGACACGAGTGCATGGTGTAGACTGTAGACATGGACAAGGCAACCCCAAAAATCCAGAAACGAGGTCACAGATTTGTAAATTAAATTGATCAATTATGATTGATATGTATTTGAATATCTCCAAGATAGGAAATCCAAGTTCCCTCTCATAAATGAAATTTAACCTCACTGAGAGACTGTGATGCTTAAATTAAGGAAGAGTACTTTCTATTGCCTCTCTGTATGTTAGGTAAGATAAAACTATGCAGTGAAAAGGTAAATGTTGGACAGAGCAACCAGTATATGCATTTAGGTGAACTTTAAACATGCTAGTAAAGAAAATCAAAGAAATAATCAACAAGAAGATTAGGATAGAGAGGAAGCACCCAAGTAGGACCATATTAAGTTAGATTAAAGATGGAAGATGACACAAAGGAGTGTCCACATAAGTGTCTGACAAAATGTGTGGACGCTTAGTCAGACTATCTCTGTATTGCCTGAGCGGGGCACCACACTTAATATTCCAGACAGATTGATTTCCAAGTGCTCCATAAAGTTGGATTGTCATGTTGTGGGAGATGAATTGCAATCAATGATTACCGCTATTATCAACCTGAGGATGACTAGGTCCATGTTGTTAACGAAAACTTCAGTAGGAACCCCAAAAATAAGTATAGAACCTAAATTAGGCATTAGAATACACATATATTAGCTAGAAGTAGAGCATTGCAATGCTATTGCATTTGTAAAATCACAAGACAGTTTTTTTTGGTCCCTCATTTGCCTCAAAAATGCTATGCTTAAGTCCTGGTATGTTAATTTGTGAGTTTCATTCGCTCAATAAGATTAAATTTGATCTAATCAACAATTCTTCTCCCTCTGTCTGTATAAAGGTATATGAGACTATTGGCCAACGAGAAGCCACCACATGTCTAAGATTTAACTTTGAAACACAACATCTATTTGTCACCAAACCCATGGCTAGAGAAACTAAACATTTCTTCAACAGATTTTAATTGAATGGTCATGCCAGGAGTTCAGTTGAAGTTCATGTAGGCCATAAAGTAATTAGCCTACCATCCACACATATGATGTGGATGGTAGCAGGCTAATCCTATTCTGCTAATTTAAAAATGTTCACACACGTCAGTTTAAGATATAATTTTGAAACATAACATCCCCTCGTCATTACAACCATGTTAAGAAGAAAGCAACATTTCTTAAGTAGATTTAATTGAATGGTGCCAGGCATTAAGTAGTAGTTCATGTCAGGAGAGCAAAGTAATCAGCATGACATTGGTGCATATGATATGTACATAAAGTACAGCATTCTCTTACAAAATGAATATTCTGAGCCACTTACGTAAGGGGGTCTGAGAGAATTGCCCTTAGAGATTCTCCTGATTCACTCGACAAAGAACCATCTTTTCTCCCACTAAACCCACAACCATTATCCCCACCCATTTCCTTCTGTGCAAGGACAGACCCATCAGACCCTTGAAGAAACTGAGAGTCATACATATCAGGTTCTGCAATGGTGACTGCATTCTCAAATTGGTTGACCCTTGCTTGCTGATGCAGTTGTTCACTTTGAACAACGTTTCCGTCCTTCACCAATACTCCCCTACCTGAACCTATTCCCGACATAAAACCCCATTTAAAAACACAAGAAGACAATAGTAAGAACAGAAGAAACGAATTGAACTCCCATACCGAACGAAGAATGATGCTTCTGCAAATTTGCTTTCTCGTTGCGTAATTTCTCCGAACTACTATGTACACTACTGCTGCTATTGTTATTCTTATTATTGCCATCATCGGCAACAACCAGGCCTTCCACTTCACCATCACCTTCGTCAACCTCATCTTCATCATCATCCTCATCATCATCTTCATCATCCTCCTCACCTTCCGATCCATCACCACTAGGTGTCCCAGTGCTTCCATCCCCATTATTCCAGTTCTGATTCTCCGGTTGCTCCCGCCGTCCCGGTGAGCTATCGAAGATACTACGACGAAAGTCCAACCCTGGAGCCGACCTGAAAAACCGCTCTCTCTCGACCGAAAACATCTTCTCATCCACAAAACCGCTTACTTCTCTGGTTTTCCGACCAGAGAACTGCAAGGCCTCGTCCTGGAAAACCATCTGCGAATTCAATCCGTTCTCCATCCGCTGCGTTGGAACCAAATCCATATCTTCGGATGCCATTACTGCAACCTCTGGAACCCTAAAGCAAAGCGAAGACAGCCATGGTTAGCTTCTGAAGGAGCAAGAAGCGAACGCAGAGAGAGAGAGAGAGAGAGAGAGAGAGGTATGACTCAGAGCTCGAAGAGCGACGTGGGCGAATTTTACCGTAGAGATTGACAGTTCTGGTCGTAAATTAAAGTTAAAAGTAGGGCTATATTTGGCATTCATTTTCCTCTTCCGATCGGGAAGAGTAATAAGAACTTTAGAAGAACCGAGATGTGAGGGGTTTTCCGGTAATTTAGTGGGAACAAAGGGGCCCATCAGGAAATTAGTAAAGGCATTGTTTGTTTACGCTTTCGAGAGCAAGAAATGATTTTAGACTTTTTCTTTTTTTTTTTTACTTTTTTACTTTTTTACTTTTTTACTTTTCTGCGTTAAGATTTATTTATGATGATGCGTATGACTGTGGGGCCTACAGCGAGAGTACGGTGCAGGAGATTTTCTTCGTGTTCGTACAGCAAACAAGTGCGAGAAAACGCGTCTTTTTTGTCTTCGTAAGGACGGCCTTGACCATGGGAGTTTCTATGAGCAACATCTACAGAGCATCCCAGCCCTGAATCGGGCAAGCGGGTTGACCCGATTACTTTGTCCGGTAGAAGAATTCAATGACCTTATTGCCCTTTACATTTATACAAAATATAGTATTAGTCACTATTGATATCGATACTGGTACGGATTAGTTGTACCCATGGTTCGAGAACTCGAGCTTTGCATGTTTCGCAGGTATCGACCAAAGTCGAAACGAAACCTTAGGGGATTTTAAAAAATCATCTATTTCAACCTTAGGGGATTTTAAAACTTTCTTTTGTGCATTTTTTCTCCCAAGTGTAAGAAATTTTGGGAAACAATGGAGATTTTCATTTTTTAACACTTATTTATGTCAAATATCATTTAAATAAATATTTTCATTCACTTAAGATATTATTTATTAAAAGGAAAATACCCCCTATTTGAATCCAATAAAAATAATATAAAAATCAAATTCCTAATGAATAAAAAGTTAACCTCCCCTGTCCAAGAACAAAAGTTGAATTTTAGTTATAAAGGTGATTTTCAACTTTTAAATTCTTGGGTTTTTCTTAATTATAAAAATTTTATAAATCCTATAATGTTAAAACATTACTAAAAATCAAAAGTCCGGTAAAATAATATTTTGTTTTAATATCTCAAAAATTATTTTCACTAATGCGATTTAAACAACATTCGTACACTTTAAAATAAGTTTGCCTGAAGCATAATTATGTTATTACAACTCAGATTTAAATAATATTAAACTTGTCAGAAAACTGATTTTATGTTATACCTAATACAAAAAGTCTCATGTAAAAATAAAAATCATTTGATCAGTCAAGCTTATTATAGCACAAGAATATTTCTCTAAATGTTGATTATTTATAACTTAATGTGACTTAATATTCATTTTTTATGATTTGATGTGGCTAAAATGTTGATTTTAATGACTTGATGTGGCTTAATATTGATTTTTTTATGATATAAAGTATATATAACTTACTAAATAATGTTTGAAAAGATAACATGCATGCCTTGAGGGTAGTGAATCACTACTTGGATGAAACCACCTAGACACTCTATTTGGAATTGAGTCACTATTTTCGAGTGTTGAGTCACTACTAAATAGATAATTGTTGATGATGTGATTATTGAGTAACTGAACCACCTAGGTTACTTTTTTCGATGGTGATGTGATTATGTGATTAGATTCATGAATCATCATCAAACGAAAATCCCTTATTGTATAAAGTTGAAAATATCTTTCCTCGTACTAATCCAAAGAATCAAATATCTTTGACAGGAAGATTTCCTCTTCTCCATTGGTGTAGAGAAACTCAAATTCAAAATTTACCCCTTTGGGGGTTGGGGAGTCGAGGACAAAAGGTTTGTATTGGTGATGTAGAAGGGGCTCATTGATGATTAGCTGTCACCTTGACACCATTCCAAGATTGTATTTTAGAAGGGATATAGAGACAAGAGTAGAAATAGGCAAAGCACAAGGACCATGAATTGTGGATCTCAAATTCCACTTTTCATTTTCACTTCGAGGATGACGATGAAACTGGAGGAAGAGGCTTCTGATTCCTCGGGTTTGGGTTGGGTATTTTTCGGTTATTGGGTAAAGTGAGTTGGGTCTCACTGGGCTTTTGTTAGGGTCTCTCCCGATCGTTGAATTGCTAATTGCCAGGTGTGGCTCCTTAATAGATCTTCTCCCTGTCCCCCTGTCCCCTACTCCCACACCCCAGAAAATAAATAAATAAACAAATAAATCTATGTCATACGTGCACTTTGGCTCGTATACATATAAAAATTTGCAGTAACAGGTACCCAAAGTGTGTTCTTCGGCCTCTGTTTTGGGTGACTGAGTTGGGATGTGAGGCGCAGGGACGATTCCAAACCTAAGCCAGGGATGAGGAAATCACATCAGAACTTATTTTAACCACACAGGGAGAGCACTAGAACTAAAAGAGAAATCATATGAATATATGAAAGAGAAAACAATAAAATACAAAGAGCGAGAAGAAGCCTTTGTGGGTTTACGGACTTCTATTCAAAGCATGTTATTAGACTATCAGTACAAGGCTTCATGGCCGACTACGTTAGACCTGAAGCTGCCCAAGCGGCTCCCAAATTGTCTGCACCAGAGCCACCCCACAGCATTCTTCAAGTACAGATTCTCACCAATTTCTGGTTCTGTAGAGGCCAAAGAATATCCACTGCACATTAAAATTCATATCACCAACCCAACTAAATTCATATTTGTGAAACATAAGCATGCAACATAACATTTTATGCAATGTCACAGGAACTGCTTCCATGGATAAAAAGATGTATCCAATGCACGAGGCTCCTGCCACTGCGGGGGTCTGGGGAGGGTCATATTGTTCGCAGCCTTACCCCTGCTTCACAGAGAGGCTGTTTCCCGACTCAGACCCTGCAACCACTAAGTCCCAATGGAGCAACCTATACCATTGCGCCGAGGTCCGCCCCGAACTCCTTCTATAGATGATAATCAAAAACTATGGAACTAGATTTCAGTATAGAACCCAATAGTTTGAAACCTGAAACCGACCAATGGTCCAAACATTCATCTACCAATGTCATCCTTAACAGATTGAACCATTCAACCCAGTTAAGGAACCAGGTAGATCAGCAAAAACCAACAAGGACAGTTCAACAACAGAAAACTAGAAAGTTTTTAAGAAGATCAAACTGGAAATGATTAAATGGAATAAAAAACTGAAAATAAAAGAACACAACATCAAGGTCTGAATTAGGACAGGGAAAAAAGAGATGCAGATGAAAAAGATGTTATGTTTAAGTTCGTACTCAGGGGGAAATTACCATCATTATAATATGAACAGAAAGATACATCATTCAACATACATATCGAAGATTACCAAACTAATATGCTGGAAAGGACTGGACCTCCATTATACATGCAGCAGAACTATGACATATACATACTTTGAGAGGATTACTGTAGTCCCCCAACATATTTCTTAGCACAGACATAGCAGAGATGAATTCTATAGTCACCAGCTAAGGAGGAGTAAGGTACAACAGTGTCCATTGTGTGGTGTGTTTGAAGTGGCAATGGTGACAGTGATAATCTCAGTTCCACCTGTGGATCATATCAATAGTCGAACTTGATTCACTTCCCGAAATCCCTACCAACATTGATGTCTAGGTCAGGTCTTAATATGCTAGATTTTACCCAAGGAGTCGGATTTTACCACAATCACATTATTTCACCAAAATCAAATCCTCATGGGAGCGTGGTGTGACTCATAGTCATCTGTTTTGATCAATTCCTTTTCCCATTCACTCTTCTGATGGAAAATCCAGTCTTCCAGCCCAAAAATTCAGTGGGTATTATAGTTGAAATGTATCATCATTATAGGGTTTTGGAGGAAATTAGGTTTTTCATAGGACTAGATAAATGTTCCATATGGACAGTATGGGAAGCCATTCCTACTGGATAAAGGTTTCCTACAAGGACAGTATGCGATGGACAACGGACAAATTTTCACCATGTGGTTTGATGATTTTTCCATTCTAACCATTGGATAGACCAAGAATTCCCTAATTGGTTGACATGTCAAAAATTGTTTTTTTTTTTTAATAATAAATTCATTACCAAGGGAAGAAAAAAGGAGGAGGGGAATATACAAACCCCGAGGGCAAAGAACGAAAAACTACAGCAAGCAAATCAGACAACATGCCCTAAAAGGAAGAACCGGGGTGGGGGTGTCAGTGGGGACTCCAAAAAGGAGGAGGATAGATGCCAAAAAACAACGATGAGACTATTCCTTGAGGTATCCCTTACAGGTTTATGGAGAAGCATGTGGAGCTTAGAATTAACGCAAAAAAGATGGCATTCCAAATCTTGTCAAAAGAATGGGGAGTTGGAGGTCCATATTCAAAGAATACGTTCTATCCAAATGTTATTGATGGCAAATTTGGTTTTATTAGATTGGATAAGGATTTCCTATATGCACAATATAGGAAGAAATTCCCACATGGACATATTTTCTCCATGTGGATTGACGATTATGTCATTCTGACTGTCGGGTAGAATGGAAATTCCCTAATTGGTTGACATGGCAAATGTGGTGGCTTATCCACCATTTAAAGGGTTTTACCCACTTGTTTTTCAGTGATTCTTGTTCAAACGGTCCCATCATAATTGAATATTTCAAATAATTTTCAAAACATTATATTGACATTTCATTAATTCAAATCCGAAGATTAATCCATGACTAAATGATGATGTAGACAATATACCCTCAATGTTTGGGTTATACTGCCATGCAGCAACAAAAAATCGCCAGGGTGGGAATGGCTTCCCACCTCATTCATATAGGTATACTATCTCCCCCCCCCCCCAAAAAAAAAAAAAAAAGATGGATTAGAAGAATTAGGGCTAAAAAGAGAAGAACAAGAATAAGGTAGGCCATGATGTTAGATGAGGAGCGGGAGACAGGCAAACACTCATTCTTCAAATTTCTCCAATATCTGGCCTCCAGAATACAGCTTCACCTTAGCATCGAAATGGAATTTCCATCAACTTTTAGCATGCATCTGTCCCTGATGTAAGGTTATTCAACTAAGCAAACAATCCCAGATAATGTGTAAAACCCAAAACAAACTCAAACGCAGATTCAGATTTACCTGACAACTCAGATCTGGAAATACGGATGAAATAGGGTAAAATCAAATACTCACAAACCATGGCTTAGTTGAGCCTCAAACCTGGGTTGAATAAAGTTGATGATGCCCCCAAGTAGTTCTCTAAATATTTCTGGAAGTAGATCAGCAGGTAGGAAACCGATCAGCAAAACAAACCCTAGACAGATTGGGGTTTCGAAGGCTGAAAAGGAGAAAACCTGCAGCAGCTTCAGCAGGCCTTGGATGGCCTTGATACCAGGGTCGAGTATAAACCCTCAAAAGGGTTTTGCTATCGGGCTTCCGGATTGGTAGATCTTGAAGAAATCAATTTGAGTTAAAACGCTGACTCTGCTCTGTGAATCTGAGTGATATTGATGATACTCTGTAAGAACTTGAGCAGATCAATAACACTTTGTGTAGTTGAGAGAAGAAGAAGATGAGTTAAGGAAGAGGACCTCTTGTGCTTCACACCGCTGAAAGTCAATTGGATCAAACACCAATTCCATCAGCCTTGATCAAACACAAGACAAATCTCCATGTAGAAGACAATAGCAACAACCATTAATTTTTTTATCAAAATCATCTAGGCCTTTAGGAGCCTCCTCTTCTTTATTTATAATGTTAATGGGGGAGGGAATTACAAAATAGAAGGTTCCTCAAAAAGGAAACCAAATATTCTCCTAATACAATAGCTACTAAAAACTGAAATTAGAAACTAACTGAAATTAGAAACTAGTTGAAAAAGGAAACTAACTACTAAGGACTTGACTCAATTAATAACTTGACTCATAAGGAAACAAATATAACTCAAATCAAGCCCAACTAGAAAGGAAACTAATGAAAATGGAAACTAACTAGTAATCCCGTACTCAATCTTAGAGCCCCCTTTTTAGACCCATAAAAGTGGTCTATTACACTCAAAACACATGGGATCAAAAGCCTAACATGTATGGAACCCAACCCTAGGCTTATTCCTAATAAAACAAGCCTATTTTGGTAATTAATCTGCATCAACTCTCCCGGTCTTAAAAGAACTCGACTCCGTCGAGTTAGGTCGTGCTCCTAAGATTCCCTTGTAAATCGCTCGCCGATGAGGTGGCACATATCTCGAAACAGAAGGGAGCATAACTTCAAGAGGAGGGAGAGTAGGTTGATGTGTCACCGGAGCAGGAGTCAGTTGACGTCGTGGCATGTCTGATAATGCATGTGGCCTCATTAAGTACATACGACCTCCTTGCTTCACCTTTATAGTGTTCCGTGCGCCATCATAGAGAATGCCTGCATGTCGCTGCCAAGGTCGCCCTAGAAGAATGTCGCAGTGCGCCAATGAGGTGACCAAGCAGGTGACATGGTACTGTAGTGGCCCAAACTGTAGATGTACTCGAACAACTGCAGTGGCCTCTTCTCGAGCTGTGGGTCCAAAACCTCGCACGTGAATCTTCTTGAAAAGCTGCTTCTGTGGAAGGTTGTGTGCTCGAACAAATTCAGCAGATATAAAATTTGCTTCTGCCCCAGTATCAACAATTGCATGAACATCAATAGGGTCGGAGCCGTGCAGGAGAGTACCCTTCTGTCTGAAGAGAGGAGCCTTATCAACTAGTCTATTCGAAAAAGATGAAAGGCTAGCTGAATGAGCTTCTACATCCTCATCTTCATCATCGATAATATCATTGTCCTCGAGGGGATAAGGATATAAATGAGATTCATCTTCACTCTTCTCTGTTGGCTGCTTCCCTGCTACGTTCACAGAACGAGTCCTGTTGGGACACTTGTTGGAATAGTGACCCTTCTCGCCACAACTATGGCATATAATATTCTTCACCCCAACACTATCCTTGTTGAACTCTGACCTTTTTTCTTCAACTCTGCGAGCTTCAGGCTTCTTTTCCTCTATACGCGGTGGAGGTCTATAAACTGAAGAAGTCTTGAGCATACCCTTCCAATAAATGGACTTCTCTTCAGCTGTCTTGGCATGAGCCGCTGCCACATCAACAGACCTGAAATCAGTGTTAGCCAACTCAAGTCGAATCTCAGTACTTAACCCACTGATATATCGCATCACCCGTTGTTGGTCTGTTTCCTGAAGTCGACACCTTGAAGACAGTTTGTGGAATTCGAGGGTGTATGAATCCACATCTTTGTTCCCTTGTTGCAAGTTAAGTAATTTATGGAACATTACCTTTTCATAATTAAGAGGAACAAATTTTTCAGTCAGGATTTGCTTCATGACCTCCCAATTGGTAACGGGTCCAAGTCTTCTGACAAACCTTGCATGTAGTACATCATCCCACCATGAACATGCATACCCAATAAACTTGGTGATGATGAGTTCACACTTCTTCACGTCTGGAAGAGACTTATACGCAAAAATTCTCTCCACTTTGGTAAGCCAGTCAAGAAATTCCTCAGGTCCCTTTTCACCACTGAACTCGGGAACCTCAACTTTGATGCCATAATCTCTGTCAAAAAATTGCCGAGTAACATCTTGGGGAACAACTGGATCAAGTTGCTGCCTCTGAGGTGTATCTTCGATCCGTAAAGTGTTGAGCTGAGGAGGTAATGTAGAGGGTCCTTCTTCAGCTCGCTTGTCGGACCTCTTCATAAAGGCAATCATCTCTTCCATAAACTTATCAAACTTGGCTTCAGTCCTCTCAAGCCTAGCATCAGTATTCTGTTGGTTCTCGGCTAACTCACGATACAATTTGTGCAACTCAGCATTGGTGATGAGACTTGCCATGGTTAGAAAATTGCAGGAAAATTTGCTCTGATACCACTTAATGTAGAACTAGGATTGACAAGTCAATCTAGTCCCAATGTTGCAGGATACTCTGTAAGAACTTGAGCAGATCAATAACACTTTGTGTGGTTGAGAGAAGAAGAAGATGAGTTAAGGAAGAGGACCTCTTGTGCTTCACACCGCTGAGAGTCAATTGGATCAAACACCAATTCCATCAGCCTTGATCAAATACAAGACAAATCTCCATGTAGAAGTCAATAGCAACAACCATTAATTTTTTTATCAAAATCATCTAGGCCTTTAGGAGCCTCCTCTTCTTTATTTATAATGTTAATGGGGGAGGGAATTACAAAATAGAAGGTTCCTCAAAAAGGAAACCAAATATTCTCCTAATACAATAGCTAATAAAAACTGAAATTAGAAACTAACTGAAATTAGAAACTAGTTGAAAAAGGAAACTAACTACTAAGGACTTGACTCAATTAATAACTTGACTCATAAGGAAACAAATATAACTCAAATCAAGCCCAACTAGAAAGGAAACTAATGAAAATGGAAACTAACTAGTAATCCCGTACTCAATCTTAGAGCCCCATTTTTAGACCCATAAAAGTGGTCTATTATACTCAAAACACATGGGATCAAAAGCCTAACATGTATGGAACCCAACCCTAGGCTTATTCCTAACAAAACAAGTCTATTTTGGTAATTAATCTGCATCACTCCCCCTCAATGTTGTCTTTCTTCTAGTTGGGCTCTTTGCCCCTTGATGTTGTTTTCCCTCTTTTGAGGGCTGGCTCCTTTTGGGTCCCCCCCTTCTCTCTCTTTTGTACATTCTTCTTCTTGGTAATCAATTTATTATTCATCCAAAAAAAAAACATGCAAAGAGTATTCCTCAGGGTGGTACAGGTGTTGTTGGGATGGCTGATTTGTAGCTTTGTCTCTATCAGTTTCTAAACCACAATGGCATTTGTATCTTGTGCATTATAATGTGCATGGGGAAAAAAAGAAACATATAAATGTAAAGTGGTAGAAAAGTCTATTAAAATAGGCAAAATCTAGCTGGTGGCTATCTAATTACCCAAGGGCTGGGATTAGAATTTAGTGAGCTAGAACCCAGAACAAGATTAAATCAAATAAGTTAAGTGCAGCAACCAGGCAAAGAGAAGTCAGATGTGGCCAACAATATGGTCAAATATCCTAAGAGAGGGGATGAATGTTTCATCAAAATTTGGTAACTCGCTGGAGACTGGGAAAATCAGAATTAGTAACTACAAAACAGCAGGAAATAACTCATAGAATGACAACTAAAATCAAAATAGAAACCGAGATAGAAGTAGAGGAAACAAATTAGCAAGTGTTATGCCAAATAAAAAGGAACAGAATAATGGGAATCGATGGGAGATTTATATGGCAATATCAACATTCAAATCGGATCTGGAAAATATGAGGAGGACTAGAAGAAGTTAATTATCAACTGGTCAGTCTAAGACAACAAAACAGGGGGGAAAAAAAGCGGAATGAAGAATGGAACTGACCCTGGCAGTAGAAGAATTGTAAGATAGAGATAAGAGAAGATATGACCTGAGCCTCTCACCCAAGCCTAGACCAGCCTCCCACCAGTTGACCAGCATGTCACCAGGTAAATACTGTATCTCACAGCAGTTGCATCTCATAGAGTATAAAAGCAAAGCATCAAGAGTTGTTCAAATAGTGGGGGAGTCTTTTGACCCTCGCCTTTATTTATACCTTCAAGAAATCAAAAGTATAGGAATCACCACCACCACCCCCCCC